>NW_025745883.1:182500-232500 GCF_021184085.1 Oncorhynchus gorbuscha | reverse complement strand
GACAAGGCTCCCCAGGACTGGGTCGTACTCACTAAACCAGCTAGTGACTGGACAAGGCTCCCCAGGACTGGGTCATATTCACTAAACCAGCTAGTGACTGGACAAGGCTCCCCAGGACTGGGTCGTATTCACTAAACCAGCTAGTGACTGGACAAGGCTCCCCAGGACTGGGTCGTACTCACTAAACCAGCTAGTGACTGGACAAGGCTCCCCAGGACTGGGTCATATTCACTAAACCAGCTAGTGACTGAACAAGGCTCCCCAGGACTGGGTAGTACTCACTAAACCAGCTAGTGACTGGACAAGGCTCCCCAGGACTGGGTCGTACTCACTAAACCAGCTAGTGACTGGACAAGGCTCCCCAGGACTGGGTCATATTCACTAGACATTAAATGAAAGAAAACAGACAGAAACTGAACTTATCCAATAGGAAAGAATCTCAGTTTACTTTGCATTACATTTCCTGTTGCAACACGTTTGCACTAATGAATACGACCCTGGGCTACCAGTGCTTCTGGGTGTAGTTTACCACTAGGTACAGATCTAGAATCAGCTTCACCTACCTCAGTCCTATCTTTAACTAGAAGTAGGGAAAATGCCAAACTGACCCGACAACAGCATCTAGGGGCAACTTCTCCCTACCTGAACACAGGTGTGGTACCTGACTGTTGACATGGTCCCATAAGGCTCTGTGTAGGGAATAGGGTGTCATGGCTGGGTGGAGGAGAGGGAACAGGTGCCTTCCAGTTGAAACTGGAGAGGGCTCTGTGTCTGTGTGGTACAGTACTGCTACAGACAAGATGACATGTTCTCTGCCAGTCTTGCATCATGGTTGCTAGGGGCAACAGACTTAAAAGGTAGAGGACAGGTAGGTACTAGTTCCGTTGTTCCTCTGTCACAGTTATGCACCCACTCACTTGTACTACTGAGTCACGCAATGCTTCAAGACAGGCAGCAAGGGCTAGACACTACAATACTGTAGAATACCTAACCGGGTTCAAATACTATTTGAAATCTTTCAAAGACTTTTAGCATATGATCTCTAGCATGTTGGAGTTCCAGATGGGTGGGGTTTGACCGCCTGCAACTATTCTATTGGTTCCACTGTGCCAGGCAAGCTCCATCAAGCCCAGATTGTGTATTTGAAATGATTTTAAATAGTATTTGAACCCAGGGAAACACACATTTTCTCTGTAAGTGGAACCAACTACCGTGGAGTGGCGTCTCCCTAGATGCCATCTGCCTCTGGTCTAGGAGAGACCGTGTCCAAAACGGCACCATACTTCCTGTTTAAGGCTCTTTGACCAGGGGCCATAAGGTTGAAAAGCAGTGCACTATGTAGGGAATAGGGAACCATTTTGGAAAGAAAATCTGTTACATAAACACTGGTTCTGTTCTACTTCAGATAGGGCTCTGAGTGGTGCAGCGGTCTAAGGCACCACATCACTACAGACCCTGGTTCTGATCCACTTCAGATAGGGCTCCTGAGTGGTGCAGCGGTCTAAGGCACCACATCACTACAGACCCTGGTTCTGATCCACTTCAGTTAGGGCTCCTGAGTGGTGCAGCGGTCTAAGGCACCACATCACTACAGACCCTGGTTCTGATCCACTTCAGATAGGGCTCTGAGTGGTGCAGCGGTCTAAGGCACCACATCACTACAGACCCTGGTTCTGATCCACTTCAGATAGGGCTCTGAGTGGTGCAGCGGTCTAAGGCACCACATCACTACAGACCCTGGTTCTGATCCATTTCAGATAGGGCTCTGAGTGGTGCAGCGGTCTAAGGCACCACATCACTACAGACCCTGGTTCTGATCCACTTCAGATAGGGCTCCTGAGTGGTGCAGCGGTCTAAGGCACCACATCACTACAGACCCTGGTTCTGATCCACTTCAGATAGGGCTCTGAGTGGTGCAGCGGTCTAAGGCACCACATCACTACAGACCCTGGTTCTGATCCACTTCAGATAGGGCTCTGAGTGGTGCAGCGGTCTAAGGCACCACATCACTACAGACCCTGGTTCTGATCCACTTCAGATAGGGCTCTGAGTGGTGCAGCGGTCTAAGGCACCACATCACTACAGACCCTGGTTCTGATCCACTTCAGTTAGGGCTCCTGAGTGGTGCAGAGCCCTAAGGCACCACATCTCAGTGCTAGAGGCATCACTACAGACCCTGGTTCTATTCCGGGCTGTATCACATCCGGCCGTGATTGGGAGTCCCATAGGGCGGCACACAACTGTCCCAGCGTCGTCCGGGTTTGGCCGGAGTAGGCCGTCATTGTAAATAAGAATTTGTTCTTAACTGACTTGCCTAGTTAAACAAAGGTTTAAAAAGAAAAAGATGTCAACAGGTTGGCTGTGGAGGTAAGGAGAGTAGGATGCATCATCATGAGGTTATCAGCCAGTCTGAGGACTTACTGAGGTAGCCGACCACAAGAGACTAACACAGGAGAGACCAAACAAAACCATGTGACTCTAACACAAATACACTCTCACTCAGGCAGTCACTCATTAAATCACCACTGCATGTAAACCCAAACCTGCTGCCACAGAAACCAGCTGTGAGGTGTATTGATCTCTTCCCCTCTCAGAACCAGCTGTGAGGTGTATTGATCTCTTCCCCTCAGAACCAGCTGTGCGGTGTATTGATCTCTTCCCCTCTCAAAACCAGCTGTGAGGTGTATTGATCTCTTCCCCTCTCAGAACCAGCTGTGAGGTGTATTGATCTCTTCCCCTCTCAGAACCAGCTGTGAGGTGTATTGATCTCTTCCCCTCTCAGAACCAGCTGTGAGGTGTATTGATCTCTTCCCTCTCAGAACCAGCTGTGAGGTGTATTGATCTCTTCCCCTCTCAGAACCAGCTGTGAGGTGTATTGATCTCTTCCCCTCTCAGAACCAGCTGTGAGGTGTATTGATCTCTTCCCCTCTCAGAACCAGCTGTGAGGTGTATTGATCTCTTCCCCTCTCAGAACCAGCTGTGAGGTGTATTGATCTCTTCCCCTCTCAGAACCAGCTGTGAGGTGTATTGATCTCTTCCCCTCTCAGAACCAGCTGTGAGGTGTATTGATCTCTTCCCCTCTCAGAACCAGCTGTGAGGTGTATTGATCTCTTCCCCTCTCAGAACCAGCTGTGAGGTGTATTGATCTCTTCCTCTCAGAACCAGCTGTGAGGTGTATTGATCTCTTCCCCTCTCAGAACTAGCTGTGAGGTGTATTGATCTCTTCCCCTCTCAGAACTAGCTGTGAGGTGTATTGATCTTTCCCCCTCTCAGAACTAGCTGTGAGGTGTATTGATCTCTTCCCCTCTCAGAACCAGCTGTGAGGTGTATTGATCTCTTCCCCTCTCAGAACCAGCTGTGAGGTGTATTGATCTCTTCCCCTCTCAGAACCAGCTGTGAGGTATTGATCTCTTCCTCTCAGAACCAGCTGTGAGGTGTATTGATCTCTTCCTCTCAGAACCAGCTGTGAGGTGTATTGATCTCTTCCCCTCTCAGAACCAGCTGTGAGGTGTGTGAGGTTGATCTCTTCCCCTCTCAGAACTAGCTGTGAGGTGTATTGATCTCTTCCTCTCAGAACCAGCTGTGAGGTGTATTGATCTCTTCCCCTCTCAGAACCAGCTGTGAGGTGTATTGATCTCTTCCTCTCAGAACCAGCTGTGAGGTGTATTGATCTCTTCCCCTCTCAGAACCAGCTGTGAGGTGTATTGATCTCTTCCTCTCAGAACCAGCTGTGAGGTGTATTGATCTCTTCCCCTCTCAGAACCAGCTGTGAGGTGTATTGATCTCTTCCCCTCTCAGAACCAGCTGTGAGGTGTATTGATCTCTTCCCCTCAGAACCAGCTGTGAGGTGTATTGATCTCTTCCCCTCTCAGAACCAGCTGTGAGGTGTATTGATCTCTTCCCCTCTCAGAACCAGCTGTGAGGTGTATTGATCTCTTCCCCTCTCAGAACCAGCTGTGAGGTGTATTGATCTCTTCCTCTCAGAACCAGCTGTGAGGTGTATTGATCTCTTCCTCTCAGAACCAGCTGTGAGGTGTATTGATCTCTTCCCCTCTCAGAACCAGCTGTGAGGTGTATTGATCTCTTCCCCTCTCAGAACTAGCTGTGAGGTGTATTGATCTCTTCCCCTCTCAGAACCAGCTGTGAGGTGTATTGATCTCTTCCCCTCTCAGAACCAGCTGTGAGGTGTATTGATCTCTTCCCCTCTCAGAACCAGCTGTGAGGTGTATTGATCTCTTCCCCTCTCAGAACCAGCTGTGAGGTGTATTGATCTCTTCCCCTCTCAGAACCAGCTGTGAGGTGTATTGATCTCTTCCCCTCTCAGAACCAGCTGTGAGGTGTATTGATCTCTTCCCCTCTCAGAACCAGCTGTGAGGTGTATTGATCTCTTCCTCTCAGAACCAGCTGTGAGGTGTATTGATCTCTTCCCCTCTCAGAACTAGCTGTGAGGTGTATTGATCTCTTCCTCTCAGAACCAGCTGTGAGGTGTATTGATCTCTTCCTCTCAGAACCAGCTGTGAGGTGTATTGATCTCTTCCCCTCTCAGAACCAGCTGTGAGGTGTATTGATCTCTTCCCCTCTCAGAACCAGCTGTGAGGTGTATTGATCTCTTCCCCTCTCAGAACTAGCTGTGAGGTGTATTGATCTCTTCCCTCAGAACCAGCTGTGAGGTGTATTGATCTCTTCCCTCAGAACCAGCTGTGAGGTGTATTGATCTCTTCCCCTCTCAGAACCAGCTGTGAGGTGTATTGATCTCTTCCCCTCAGAACTAGCTGTGAGGTGTATTGATCTCTTCCCCTCTCAGAACCAGCTGTGAGGTGTATTGATCTCTTCCCCTCTCAGAACCAGCTGTGAGGTGTATTGATCTCTTCCCTCTCAGAACCAGCTGTGAGGTGTATTGATCTCTTCCCCTCTCAGAACTAGCTGTGAGGTGTATTGATCTCTTCCCCTCTCAGAACCAGCTGTGAGGTGTATTGATCTCTTCCTCTCAGAACCAGCTGTGAGGTGTATTGATCTCTTCCTCTCAGAACCAGCTGTGAGGTGTATTGATCTCTTCCCCTCTCAGAACCAGCTGTGAGGTGTATTGATCTCTTCCCCTCTCAGAACCAGCTGTGAGGTGTATTGATCTCTTCCTCTCAGAACCAGCTGTGAGGTGTATTGATCTCTTCCCCTCTCAGAACCAGCTGTGAGGTGTATTGATCTCTTCCCCTCTCAGAACCAGCTGTGAGGTGTATTGATCTCTTCCTCTCAGAACCAGCTGTGTTCTGTTATTCACCATTTCTCCTCCTCCTCTCTGAGCACTCAGCAACAGACATATTCCTCTCCTCCTCACACATCCCTTTCTTCAGCCGCCCACTCATCCAGCAAGTGAGTTCCATCTCTTCCTCTCTGTCCTTGTATCCCTCCGCCCCCCCTCTCTCTCTCCATCCTTGTACCCCCCCCTCTCTCTCTCCGTCCCTCCCTCTCTAGCCAGTGAGAGGAGAGGTAGAACTGCAATAATGACTGAGTAAAAGAACCTCCAAACCAAGTGTTTCCCAAACGGAACCCTATTCCCTATATTGTACTCTAATTGACCATAGTGCCCTGTTCAAAAGTAGAGCACTACATAGGGAATAAGGTGCCATTTGTGAAGGAGCCAGGTGATGTAACCTAATACAGGTAAATGAGGTAACGATGTTTGATTGACTGGAGCACAAAAGAGCGAAGCGCTAACCCATAAGTAAACAACACAGAAGAGCAAAGCGCTAACCCATAAATAAACAACACAGAAGAGCAAAGCGCTAACCCATAAGTAAACAACACAGAAGAGCAAAGCGCTAACCCATAAGTAAACAACACAGAAGAGCAAAGCGCTAACCCATAAGTAAACAACACAGAAGAGCGAAGCGCTAACCCATACGTAAACAACACAGAAGAGCGAAGCGCTAACCCATACGTAAACAACACAGAAGAGCGAAGCGCTAACCCATACGTAAACAACAGAGAAGAGCGAAGCGCTAACCCAGAAGTAAACAACACAGAAGAGGAAAACCACCACTGTTTCATGGTGATTGAATCACTTTACACCATGTGCTAATAGGCTGTTATAACACAGGTCTGTGTCTCAAAATGGCACCCTACTCCCTATATAGTGCACTACTAGGTCAAAAGTAGGGCACACGTCAAACTCATTCCACGGAGGGCCGAGTGTCTGATGGTTTTCGCTCCTCCCTTGTATTTTACTGATCAATTAAGACATTGATTAGTTAGGGACTCCCCTCACCTGGTTGTCCAGGTCTTAACTGGACACAAGGTGAAAGGAGATG
Source organism: Oncorhynchus gorbuscha (assembly GCF_021184085.1). Classification (NCBI taxonomy): domain Eukaryota; kingdom Metazoa; phylum Chordata; class Actinopteri; order Salmoniformes; family Salmonidae; genus Oncorhynchus; species Oncorhynchus gorbuscha. Next base: position 226,195 of record NW_025745883.1, on the reverse strand, counting down.
GCCCAGTGTCTGCTGGTTTCTCCATGGAATGAGTTGGACTCCCCTCACCTGGTTGTCCAGGTCTTAACTGGACACAAGGTGAAAGGAGATGGCCCAGTGTCTGCTGGTTTCTCCATGGAATGAGTTGGACTCCCCTTCACTAAATCAATCAGATGCTATTAGTGCCCAGCTTGGGATACCTATGGGATATTGATGATAGTATTGTGAACTAAAACCAGATGAAAATCTCCTAAATCTGATCAAACTAGCCTCAAACCAGTTTGTGTTCCTTTAAACTGGTTTTCCTAGATTCAAACTGGTTGATGTTAGTTTACAGCAGATATACTACCAAGCAGGATCAATGTCCTATCAGCATGACCCCTCTATGTTGAACTGTCTGCTCCCTGTACATGTCACTCATGTTATGGATTCCCATCACCTGGTCATCTACGTCTTGAATCGGAAACATCGAAAGGAAATAACAAAACCAGCAGACACCCGATACACCCCTGATACACCCCTTCAACAAGACATCATGGCCACGAAGACAGGAAGAGAGATGGAGCCAGAAATCAGGCCAGACTACAAGGGGTGTATTCATTATGGAAACTGTTTAAGAACCAAACGGAAGCAAACAGAGAAAAAGGAACTAAACAGAAATGGACCTACCCAAATTTGTCCAATACAAACTCTTGCTTGCGTTTTCCATTTGGAGTAAACCATAGATCGATAGAGGACTCATCGTGGATATAAACTGTTAACATGGACATTGTCACTGAGGGCTAACTTGCAAAACAGTCAACAAATGTCAAGCAAATATATGCCCGGGATACCCTACTAATTGAAGTTTTACTGTACTTTAAAATGGAGATAGCTTTAGATTCAATGGCACTGCTCATTCTGTCACAGACACTATAACTCATCAGATACAAAGATGAGTCATCCATCTCTATGGAGTAAAGGGTTTCTGTTGCAAAACGTTTTGCAGCAGACTAAACGTTTTGCTATAGAATCGGTGTAATGATTACACCCCAGTAATCTTGGGGCAAAACGAATGACTGTCAAACTAGCAGACTGACCAAATGCGTATCTAGCTACTAGTTAGCTTTGATACCTTCACTCCTTAAGGTCCAAGGACCGTATGCTATTTTCAGAGGTAGACCATCTCCGCAGCCAAAACAGCCAAATACTCCATCTAAACGTCAATCGATTCTCAATTGCGATACGGTTCTAGAAACATAAAGCCCCGTACTTTCATATCACAAAATCATTTCACAAATGCAAAACACATACGATATACACTTACTGTACACTGTTTTAACCGGCTTCATCAGGGTCGCAGCTGAACAGTATCTTTCAGTGACAACATGTTTGTCGGCCTTCTGTTACACACAGGTGTTCAGAGCATGCGAGACAGCCAATTAGCACGTCGCATTCCTCCGTCTGTCTTCCGTAAACAGCTGTAACATGGAGATATGACCTTGTGGGAACACCAACCCAAACCCTATAAAAATGTGCGTTTCAATTTAACCTTTTGTTTTGAGAAAAGTATGTATCGCTTATATAAGGTTATGCTTCCAAAATCGTACGCAAGTGATGCGTGTTAATGTTCAGACCGAACGTCTGGGCTCTTATTATTAACAAACCTCCACTGTAGACGCCTTCGTCCAATTACTCCTGTGTGTAAAGTAACAGAACAGAGTCATGATCAAGGTCCTTAGCTGTGATACATGTAGGAGCTACGTCAAAGGCTGGATGACTGTCAATCAATGGAAACTCTGGGAAAAGTCAGAGAAGGTCGGAAATAGTTTCGGAAAGTATATTCCTCTTTTAGCTCCTAGCTAGCTTGTGCAAAAACAACTTTAGCATTAGGGGCTAGCTTATTGGATAGCATTGATAAATCCGCCCCCAGACTGCTTGTCAGTTGAAATTATCCGTTACTTTATTATGCCTGGCTTTGTATACTTTAGACTGACCGTACTTACTGGGAATACTTTAGACAGGCCGTACTCACTGGGTGAGAGGGAGGTCTCCGCGTCCCCCCGTAGCGACTGTTTGGAGGAGGTTATCCGGTGTTTCGGTGGTTCTCGGTCCCTACTCCCCCTGCTCCATCGCTGGAAGAGAGTTGAGGCAGCCAGCTCGACTTCCGCCTTGTCGCTGCTTCCCTGGCGCGAGCGGAATGAACTCTGGAAACTCTGCCAACTTGCCGCGCATGACGACGCACAGCCGCCGACCGACGCATCCCAACGAGCGTCCTGATTGGTCCGTTCCTTTCTGCGTCGCTTGACCCAGCGTTTGCTTAAAATATTCTGTCCGTCGCGCTGAGTTGAACACATTGACCCTGACCTTCTCGGGTAACATGTACAGTCCATACAAGTGGGTACAGTACAGTTCAGACTCAGAGATAAATAATATTTCCCTAAAAACGCCAAACGAAACGAATAGAACTGCTGCCGCGGTAGAATTAAAATAACGTTCAACGCATTGTCTCTAGAGCGCGATATTCTCTCGTGAATGGGTGTCAGAAGGCTGGTCGAACACAATATCCCTTATGTTCCCCAAAAACAATGGTCCTATTTATAACGCTTCATATGAGGGTTATGAAAAGGCTCGACTTCCCTTGCAACCACAGTTGCAACCACAGTTTTCCCTGACAGTCCCGTCTCTGAAACTCACCAATATTTTCTCAAAAAGAAAGCTTTGACAGAATGGCACACTTCCATGACATACACATTTATTGTGATCTTTTACATAATTCTCCCACCAACATTATTACTAGTCATGTAAACAAGCATTTAGGCAACTAGACAAAGAAGCATAATGACCCACATAAAACCATTATTACATTTTAGTGTGCAAATCTAGATTGACAATTTCATATTAGAGTAGAATAATAAACAAAATACAGTATTCCTTAGTTCTAGATTGACAAATTCAAGTGTCAAACGGTTATTTGGGGCACATGTTACAATTAATTCCATATGTAACACACATCTGACAATTATATAGGTCAATTTCACATATGTCCAAAATGGTAACCTTTTCCCTAAAAAAAAGTGCACTACTTTTCACCATTCGAGATGTACCCTATTGAATGCCAACATTCACCTGTCTTCATACTGATTGCAATTCATGTCATGTACTTAATCTTAACACGAGAAGTCCAGACCCTGTTCATGTCCTTTAGAAAATAACCAGGGTTTGAATTAGGGGGGGGGGGGTGGGCCAGATTGATCACCCTCACCGTTCATGCACCCCCAAGAGGCCATGTATAATTTGAACCCTGGTTCTAATGGCAGGTCAATAAAGCTATAATAACAGGTGAACAACATAGTGGGGAAAGATTCCCAGTCAATATGGTTCAGAGAACAGGCCTCCTTATTCAAGTCAATGACGTCATAATGGGTGGACTATTTCTATGGTTCAGAGAACAGGCCTCCTTATTCAAGTCAATGACGTCATAATGGGTGGACTATTTCTATGGCTCAGAGAACAGGCATCCTTATTTAAGTCAATGACGTCATAATGGGTGGACTATTTCTATGGTTCAGAGAACAGGCATCCTTATTCAAGTCAATGATGTCATAATGGGTGGACTATTTCTATGGTTCAGAGAACAGGCATCCTTATTCAAGTCAATGATGTCATAATGGGTGGATTATTTCTATGGTTCAGAGAACAGGCATCTTTATTCAAGTCAATGATGTCATAATGGGTGGACTATTTCTATGGTTCAGAGAACAGGCATCCTTATTTAAGTCAATGATGTCATAATGGGTGGACTATTTATATGGTTCAGAGAACAGGCATCCTTATTCAAGTCAATGATGTCATAATGGGTGGACTATTTCTATGGTTCAGAGAACAGGCATCCTTATTTAAGTCAATGACGTCATAATGGGTGGACTATTTCTATGGTTCAGAGAACAGGCATCCTTATTCAAGTCAATGATGTCATAATGGGTGGATTATTTCTATGGTTCAGAGAAGTTTAGAAACAAACACAGGAAGTGATGTAACAATACAAAGAAACAAAAAAGTGCCACTGTCGGCGCGTTATCAACTACACTGTGCCACTAAAACAAGCGATGAAATCGACTGGACATTGGCAAAATTGCCATGAAGACAATATTAATTTGTGCATAGTGATTGGTTAACTGATTAGCTATCTCGCTCGCTCTGGAAACAAGTGTTGCTACTTTATCCTATGCTTCAGTCCCAAATGGCACCCTATACCCTACCTAGTGAAATAGACCTGGTTAAAACTAGTGAACTATATAAGGATGCAATTTGGGACGCATAATATGTTTTCAAACTATGGCTGGTCCAGGATCAGTTTGACTATTTCCCTAAAAGATTCCTAAGAGTTTTACAAGTAGGCCATCATTGTAAATAAGAATTTGTTCTAAACTGACTTGCCTAGTTAAATAAAGAAAAAGATGTCAACAGGTTAGCTGTGTAGGTAAGGAGAGTAGGATGCATCATCATGAGGTTATCAGCCAGTCTGAGGACTTACTGAGGTAGCCGACCACAAGAGACTAACACAGGAGAGACCAAACAAAACCATGTGCCTCTCTAACACAAACACACTCTCAAAAGACCTTCTACGCAGCAGTCCTGGAGGAAGTTGCAGCTTAGAGGGAACATGGCTCTTGAACGTTTAAAATGAGAAAGTATGTAGAGATTATATTGGACCTAAAAGTTAAATAACTTCCCTTTTTCTGGCCCACAAATTGTTTTTGACGAACAAATCGGTCCGGGAAAAAAATCTGTGCGGCCATCCTCGGAATTTAGAAAATCCCGATGCGGCCTTTGAGCCAAAATGATTGCCCACCTTTCTATAAGACATAAAGCAGGGTCTGGAGTATTTCCTGGTCATGACTTGAACCAGGAATAACTCCAGGCGATAGCTTTTGTAACGGAGCAGGGTGAAGATGCCCCTATATGCTGATCTTGGGTCAGTTTTGCATTTTTTTCCCACTAATAGTTCAAGTTAAGAGAAATCAAAAACTGATCCAAGAACTGTAACTAAGGGAATCTTCACCCCGGAGGTTCTGTAAACACAAAACATAATACCTGTTACCTAACCACCTCGTTTAGCCAATAGCCATCAGTCCATAATAACTGGTGCGTGGTGCCTCTAGATGTGGTTCAGAACAGAGGTGTTTGTGGTTGATATGTAAATTAATGATTGTCTGGTGTCCCTGTATCTCTTCAATGATTGGCCGGTGTCTTTAGCTCTTCCCCATCATCTTTAACAGCAGCTGTACAAAGGAGGAGGTAGACGCATAAAGACAAAGGTCACAAAGGTCAAGTTCATCTTAACCTTTGAGACAGACAAACTGATACTCATGATGAGTAATGATCATTAGCCCAAGGAGAGTGCCTCACAAAAAGCACACCACACTAAGGTCTGGAGGAAATAACACTGTCTAGCTAATACATTTTTATATTCTTCAAAGGTTGACTGTGACTTGGAAAGAGATAGGGAGGGAGGGAGGAGATAGGGAGGGAGGGAGGAGATAGGGAGGGAGGGAGGAGATAGGGAGGGAGGGAGGAGATAGGGAGGGAGGAGATAGGGAGGGAGGGAGGAGATAGGGAGGGAGGAGGAGATAGGGAGGGAGGGAGGGAGGAGATAGGGAGGGGCGAGCAAGAGAAGGAGAAGAAAAAGGAAGGGATAGATAAGGAGGAAGAGGGAGAAAGAGGTAGGGATGGGGGTACCTACCTGAGTGAGGTGGTAGTCTCCGTCGACTAGCTGCTCGATGATGTTGAAGTGATCTGTGTTTGGAACGTCCTCCAATGTTACCTTCAGTCCTTCTGTTGACTCCAGCGTCTGCAAGAGGGAAGGAGGAGAGGAGGGAGAGGAAGGGAAGAGAGGGAGAGCAATGAGGGAGAGAGGAAGGGAAGAGAGGGAGAGCAAAGAGGAGGAAAAAAGGGACAGAAAGTTAGTAATTTTCTAGGCCCTAAAACTCTTCCAAAAATATAAGGGTGCAGCTGTGTTATAAAGGTGAATTGTTTTGTCACTTTCTGAAATCTACAAGAACAATCTAGATATATTCTAATGTGTCCCAGACAATGTCTGTTTTTCCATCCATGGAACTCAGACACATTCTATTCATCAGCTCCGATTCTGTGTTCTACTTCTATGTGTTCAGTTTGTACTGACTTTGTAGTAGTCCTCCGACTGCTTCCGGAACTCTGGCGAGTCTTTCTGCGCCACGGCAACCACGATGTCACAGTTGGAGGAGGAGAGTTTGAGCTGCGGAACCAGCTGACTAGGACTGTTCCTCAGAGCCACCTCTCTGTGAAGAGACAGAGAGTGAGACAGAGAGAAAGAGGGGAAACAAGAGGCAAGAGAGAGAGGGGAGCTTCTGGTGGTGGCTCTGACTGGCTCTGACTGCTACTGGACACCCACAGAGCAAACACACAGACTACATCTCTCTCTCTAAATATAGGATTCATTTCATCTTCTTCACTCTCTCACATACACAGTGCCAAACACACAGACTACATCTCTCTCTCTAAATATAGGATTCATTTCATCTTCTTCACTCTCTCACATACACAAACACACACAAATAATTTGGCCATTGATAAACACCATTACACGCTGACCTTAGATGACCATTAGTAGATACGGTAGAGCAGTGGTTCCCAAACGTTTTATAGTCCTGTACCCCTTCAAACATTCAACCTCCAGCTGTACCCCCTCTAGCACCAGGTTAGCGTACTCTCAAATGTTGTTTTTTTGCCATCATTGTAAACATAAGAGTGAGTTTGTCACAACCTGGCTCGTGGGAAGTGACAAAGAACTCTTACAGGACCAGGGCACAAATAAACATTTCCAAAAATATTGCTTTTTATTTAACCATTTTACATATAAAACCTTATTTGTTCATCAAAAAACGTGAATAACTCACCACATGTTAATGAGAAGGGTGTGCTTGAAAGGATGCACATAACTCTGCAATGTTGTTTTGGAGAGAGTCTCAGTTTTAAATCATTTTCCACAGTCTGTGTCTGTATTTAGTTTTCATGCTAGTGAGGGCAGAGAATCCACTCTTACATAGGTACGTGGTTGAATAGGGCATCAGTGTCTTAACAGCGTGATTTACTAAGGCAAGAAACTCTGCGCGCAGCTCTATCCAGAAATGTGGCAGTGGCTTCTGATTAAATTCAATTTTCACAGAACCGCTTGTTGCTATTTCGATGAGGCTGTTGTTCAGATATCGGTGGACTGGAGGCAGGGCATGAAAGGGATAATGAATCCAGTTGTTTGTGTCGTCCGTTTCAGGAAAGTACCTGTGTAATTGTGCACCCAGCTCACTCAGGTGCTTCACTATATCACATTTGACATTGTCCATAAGCTTGAGGTCATTTGCACACAGAATAATCAGACAATGATGGAAAGACCTGTGTGTTTTCCTTGTTAATACAGACAGAGAAGAGCTCCAACTTCTTAATCATAGCCTCAATTGTAACGTTGAAAGAGGTGACTGGGTTTGGAGTCAGGCGCAGAGAGCCAAGGAATGGGGAAAACACGCTTTATTGTCCAACCAAGAAATGTACAAAAATAGGTGGCGCCAAACACAAGCGTACATACACACCACCTAGAATACCCCCCTGGTATCTAACCGGACAGCGGAAACCCCACACTCATAAATAATACCTCTAGAATACCCCCCTGGTATCTAACTGGACAGCGGAAACCCCACAGTCATAAATAATACCTCTAGAATACCCCCTGGTATCTAACCGGACAGCGGAAACTCCACAGTCATAAATAATACCTCTAGAATACCCCCCTGGTATCTAACCGGACAGCGGAAACCCCACAGTCATAAATAATACCTCTAGAATACAGAAACACCCACCACCAAAGGACCAAGCAGTGTGGTAACGGGCAGCAGCAGCGATCACAGGACTCCTTGACATGGGAGGAGATTCTGGACGGCAAGGGACCCTGGGTATAGCTGGGAGAGCATCGCCGCCCCAAGGCTGAGCTGGAGGCAGCAAAAGCCGTGGTATGAGAAGGCAGCACAGCAGCGCGGCTGGAAGCCCGAGAGCTAGCCCCCCCAAAAATTGGGGGGAGGCACACGGGGAGTGTGTCGAAGTCAGGTCGGAGACCTGCACCAACTCTCCGTGCTTATCGTGGAGAGAGAGGGACCGGGCAGGCAACGTGTTATGCCGTGAGGCGCACGTGTCCCCAGTACGCGTGCTTAGCCCGGTGCGCTACATCCCAGCTCCCCGTATCGGCCAGGCTAGAGTGGGCATCGAGCCAGGTGCCATGAAGCCTACGCAGCGCATCTGGTCACCAGTGCGTCTCCTCGGGCCGGGGTACATGGCACCAGCGCATGGTGTCCCCGGTTCGCCAGCACAGCCCAGTGCGAGCTATTCCACCTCGCCGCACTGGCCTGGCTACGGGGAGCATTTAGCCAGGTATGGTTGAGCAGGCTCGAGAGTTCAGGGGCCTTGCTTTAACAAAGGTAACCATTTTCACTGTAGTGTTCTAAACATCTTTTAATCCGTCAGGCATTCCCTTGGCAGCAAGAAAAAGCCTCTGGGTGGATGCTGCAGTGGACCCAAGAGCCTCTGGGTGGATGCTGCAGTGGACCCAAGAGCCTCTGGGTGGATGCTGCAGTGGACCCAAGAGCCTCTGGGTGGATGCTGCAGTGGACCCAAGAGCCTCTGGGTGGATGCTGCAGTGGACCCAAGAGCCTCTGGGTGGATGCTGCAGTGGACCCAAGAGCCTCTGGGTAGATGCTGCAGTGGACCCAAGAGCCTCTGGGTAGATGCTGCAGTGGACCCAAGAGCCTCTGGGTGGATGCTGCAGTGGACCCAAGAGCCTCTGGGTGGATGCTGCAGTGGACCCAAGAGCCTCTGGGTGGATGCTGCAGTGGACCCAAGAGCCTCTGGGTGGATGCTGCAGTGGACCCAAGAGCCTCTGGGTGGATGCTGCAGTGGACCCAAGAGCCTCTCTGTGGATGCTGCAGTGGACCCAAGAGCCTCTGGGTGGATGCTGCAGTGGACCCAAGAGCCTCTGGGTGGATGCTGCAGTGGACCCAAGTGGCGTCGAGAGCAACTGCTCGCATGTGCTTTACCACTCCACTCTGTCTCCCTGTCATGGCTTTTGCTCCATCAGTACAGATACCAACACATCTTGATCACCAAAGTCCATTTGATGTTACAAACCTGTCCAGTACTTGAAAAACATCCTCACGTTGTCCTGGTTTCCAGTGGTTTGCAGAAGATGATGTCTTCCTTAATTGACCCCCCATAAACGTAACGGACATATACCAGGAGCTGTGCCAGGCCCATCATGTCTGTTGACTCATCCAGCTGTAACAGACATATACCAGGAGCTGTGCCAGGCCCATCATGTCTGTTGACTCATCCAGCTGTAACAGACATATACCAGGAGCTGTGCCAGGCCCATCATGTCTGTTGACTCATCCAGCTGTAACAGACATATACCAGGAGCTGTGCCAGGCCCATCATGTCTGTTGACACATCCAGCTGTAACAGACATATACCAGGAGCTGTGCCAGGCCCGGCAGGTCTGTTGACTCATCCAGCTGTAACAGACATATACCAGGAGCTGTGCCAGGCCCATCATGTCTGTTGACTCATCCAGCTGTAACAGACATATACCAGGAGCTGTGCCAGGCCCGGCAGGTCTGTTGACTCATCCAGCTGTAACAGACATATACCAGGAGCTGTGCCAGGCCCATCATGTCTGTTGACTCATCCAGCTGTAACAGACATATACCAGGAGCTGTGCCAGGCCCATCATGTCTGTTGACTCATCCAGCTGTAACAGACATATACCAGGAGCTGTGCCAGGCCCATCATGTCTGTTGACTCATCCAGCTGTAACAGACATATACCAGGAGCTGTGCCAGGCCCATCATGTCTGTTGACTCATCCAGCTGTAACAGACATATACCAGGAGCTGTGCCAGGCCCATCATGTCTGTTGACTCATCCAGCTGTAACAGACATATACCAGGAGCTGTGCCAGGCCCATCATGTCTGTTGACTCATCCAGCTGTAACAGACATATACCAGGAGCTGTGCCAGGCCCATCATGTCTGTTGACTCATCCAGCTGTAACAGACATATACCAGGAGCTGTGCCAGGCCCATCATGTCTGTTGACTCATCCAGCTGTAACAGACATATACCAGGAGCTGTGCCAGGCCCATCATGTCTGTTGACTCATCCAGCTGTAACAGACATATACCAGGAGCTGTGCCAGGCCCATCATGTCTGTTGACTCATCCAGCTGTAACGCACAGAATTCACTGGCTTGTATGTGAAGCAGTAATTGTTTCAAAACATCTCCTGCCATGTCACTGATGTGTCGTGAAACAGTGTTTGATGAAGACATTGTCTGTATAGTTTTTGTTGGCTTCTTCCCCCAGCATCGTCCCAGCCATATCCGCGGCGCATGAAGAATGAAGTCCTCCACGATAGTATGGGGCTTGCCTGTCCTAGCCACTCGGTAACTCACCATAGTATGGGGCTTGCCTGTCCTAGCCACTCAGTAACTCACCATAGTATGGGGCTTGCCTGTCCTAGCCACTCAGTAACTCACCATAGTATAGGGCTTGCCTGTCCTAGCCACTCAGTAACTCACCATAGTATGGGGCTTGCCTGTCCTAGCCACTCACCATAGTAACTCACCATAGTATGGGGCTTGCCTGTCCTAGCCACTCAGTAACTCACCATAGTATAGGGCTTGCCTGTCCTAGCCACTCGGTAACTCACCATAGTATGGGGCTTGCCTGTCCTAGCCACTCAGGTAACTCACCATAGTATAGGGCTTGCCTGTCCTAGCCACTCAGTAACTCACCATAGTATAGGGCTTGCCTGTCCTAGCCACTCAGTAACTCACCATAGTATAGGGCTTGCCTGTCCTAGCCACTCAGTAACTCACCATAGTATAGGGCTTGCCTGTCCTAGCCACTCAGTAACTCACCATAGTATGGGGCTTGCCTGTCCTAGCCACTCAGTAACTCACCATAGTATGGGGCTTGCCTGTCCTAGCCACTCAGTAACTCACCATAGTATGGGGCTTGCCTGTCCTAGCCACTCGGTAACTCACCATAGTATGGGGCTTGCCTGTCCTAGCCACTCGGTAACTCACCATAGTATAGGGCTTGCCTGTCCTAGCCACTCAGTAACTCACCATAGTATGGGGCTTGCCTGTCCTAGCCACTCAGTAACTCACCATAGTATGGGGCTTGCCTGTCCTAGCCACTCAGTAACTCACCATAGTATGGGGCTTGCCTGTCCTAGCCACTCAGTAACTAACTCACCACTCAGTAACTCACCATAGTATGGGGCTTGCCTGTCCTAGCCACTCAGTAACTCACCATAGTATGGGGCTTGCCTGTCCTAGCCACTCAGTAACTCACCATAGTATAGGGCTTGCCTGTCCTAGCCACTCAGTAACTCACCATAGTATGGGGCTTGCCTGTCCTAGCCACTCAGTAACTCACCATAGTATGGGGCTTGCCTGTCCTAGCCACTCAGTAACTCACCATAGTATAGGGCTTGCCTGTCCTAGCCACTCAGTAACTCACCATAGTATGGGGCTTGCCTGTCCTAGCCACTCAGTAACTCACCATAGTATGGGGCTTGCCTGTCCTAGCCACTCAGTAACTCACCATAGTATGGGGCTTGCCTGTCCTAGCCACTCAGTAACTCACCATAGTATGGGGCTTGCCTGTCCTAGCCACTCAGTAACTCACCATAGTATGGGGCTTGCCTGTCCTAGCCACTCAGTAACTCACCATAGTATGGGGCTTGCCTGTCCTAGCCACTTGCCTGTCCTAGCCAACTCACCATAGTATGGGGCTTGCCTGTCCTAGCCACTCAGTAACTCACCATAGTATAGGGCTTGCCTGTCCTAGCCACTCAGTAACTCACCATAGTATGGGGCTTGCCTGTCCTAGCCACTCAGTAACTCACCACTAGTAACTCACCATAGTATGGGCTTGCCTGTCCTAGCCACTCAGTAACTCACCATAGTATGGGGCTTGCCTGTCCTAGCCACTCAGTAACTCACCATAGTATGGGGCTTGCCTGTCCTAGCCACTCAGTAACTCACCATAGTATAGGGCTTGCCTGTCCACCATAGCCACTCAGTAACTCACCATAGTATGGGGCTTGCCTGTCCTAGCCACTCAGTAACTCACCATAGTATGGGGCTTGCCTGTCCTAGCCACTCAGTAACTCACCATAGTATGGGGCTTGCCTGTCCTAGCCACTCAGTAACTCACCATAGTATGGGGCTTGCCTGTCCTAGCCACTCAGTAACTCACCATAGTATGGGGCTTGCCTGTCCTAGCCACTCAGTAACTCACCATAGTATGGGGCTTGCCTGTCCTAGCCACTCAGTAACTCACCATAGTATAGGGCTTGCCTGTCCTAGCCACTCAGTAACTCACCATAGTATGGGGCTTGCCTGTCCTAGCCACTCGGTAACTCACCATAGTATGGGGCTTGCCTGTCCTAGCCACTAGGTAACTCACCATAGTATGGGGCTTGCCTGTCCTAGCCACTCGGTAACTCACCATAGTATGGGGCTTGCCTGTCCTAGCCACTCAGTAACTCACCATAGTATAGGGCTTGCCTGTCCTAGCCACTCAGTAACTCACCATAGTATGGGGCTTGCCTGTCCTAGCCACTAGGTAACTCACCATAGTATAGGGCTTGCCTGTCCTAGCCACTCAGTAACTCACCATAGTATAGGGCTTGCCTGTCCTAGCCACTCGGTAACTCACCATAGTATAGGGCTTGCCTGTCCTAGCCACTCAGGTAACTCACCATAGTATGGGGCTTGCCTGTCCTAGCCACTCAGGTAACTCACCATAGTATGTAACTCACCATAGTATGGGGCTTGCCTGTCCTAGCCACTCAGTAACTCACCATAGTATGGGGCTTGCCTGTCCTAGCCACTCAACTCACCATAGTATGGGGCTTGCCTGTCCTAGCCACTCAGTAACTCACCATAGTATGGGGCTTGCCTGTCCTAGCCACTCAGTAACTCACCATAGTATAGGGCTTGCCTGTCCTAGCCACTCAGTAACTCACCATAGTATGGGGCTTGCCTGTCCTAGCCACTCGGTAACTCACCATAGTATGGGGCTTGCCTGTCCTAGCCACTCAGTAACTCACCATAGTATGGGGCTTGCCTGTCCTAGCCACTCAGTAACTCACCATAGTATAGGGCTTGCCTGTCCTAGCCACTCAGTAACTCACCATAGTATGGGGCTTGCCTGTCCTAGCCACTCTGTAACTCACCATAGTATGGGGCTTGCCTGTCCTAGCCACTCAGTAACTCACCATAGTATGGGGCTTGCCTGTCCTAGCCACTCAGTAACTCACCATATAAGATGCTTCTAACCCCTTCTTATTAATGGTATCTGTTGCTTTTATACATGTCTCACTACTCGAAAGTCGTCTTTATTCTCGCTCAAAAAAACTCCTGTGGCTTATTTTTCAAATTGTCATGTTTCGTTTCTAAATGTCTGCACAAGAATGAAGGTTTCCTGCGAGAGAGTAACGGTTAATGTGATTGGATGAGTAACGGTTAATGTGATTGGATGTTCATTATTTGACTAGGCTCCCTGTATTTGACTTTGTGTTGTTATTTCACTGAACACTGGATGGTTTCATTTTATTTTTGGCAGTGAAATGAGGCTACTCAGTCAAGAGAAAAAAAACTCACCCAAATGTATATCCCCATGGAAAACATTAATGTACTGTTTGAAAATGTGAGAAAAAATACATTAAATTATATATTTTTTATTTGGTGTACCCCCGACAGCATTGCGCGTACCCCAGTTTGGGAATACCTGAGGTAGAGCATTCAGTGGTGCATCTTCAGGGGTGGATGGGTGTGGGGGTGTGTGGTACGTACTCTGTCATCTTCAGAGGCTCGTTGACATAGGTGGATAGGATGGGCAGGAGGTCATATATACCACTGACCAGGAACGCACCTGAGAGACAGAGAGACAATGTATGGGTAAGGAGATAGGAGGGAGAGACAATGTTTGGGTAAGGAGATAGGAGGGAGAGACAATGTTTGGGTAAGGAGATAGGAGGGAGAGACAATGTTTGGGTAAGGAGATAGGAGGGAGAGACAATGTTTGGGTAAGGAGATAGGAGGGAGAGACAATGTTTGGGTAAGGAGATAGGAGGGAGAGACAATGTTTGGGTAAGGAGATAGGAGGGAGAGACAATGTTTGGGTAAGGAGACAGGAGGGAGAGACAATGTTTGGGTAAGGAGATAGGAGGGAGAGACAATGTATGGGTAGGAGATAGGAGGGAGAGACAATGTTTGGGTAAGGAGGTAGGAGGGAGAGACAATGTTTGGGTAAGGAGATAGGAGGGAGAGACAATGTTTGGGTAAGGAGAAAGGAGGGAGAGACAATGTTTGGGTAAGGAGATAGGAGAGAGAGACAATGTTTGGGTAAGGAGATAGGAGGGAGAGACAATGTTTGGGTAAGGAGATAGGAGGGAGAGACAATGTTTGGGTAAGGAGACAGGAGGGAGAGACAATGTTTGGGTAAGGAGATAGGAGGGAGAGACAATGTATGGGTAAGGAGATAGGAGGGAGAGACAATGTATGGGTAAGGAGGTAGGAGGGAGAGACAATGTTTGGGTAAGGAGATAGGAGGGAGAGACAATGTTTGGGTAAGGAGAAAGGAGGGAGAGACAATGTTTGGGTAAGGAGATAGGAGAGAGAGACAATGTTTGGGTAAGGAGATAGGAGGGAGAGAAGATTGTCAATCATTCAAAATAAAAAAGCAGGTCTTTCTGTGGTTATGGAGAAAGATTACTGAGCTCACGTCTCTGCTGACAACCCGCTATCTACTGACCTCTAACCTCTCACCTTTGATCTGAGGGGTCACACTGTACTGAGACCAGTCTGTAGAGAGGATCATAGCAGCCAGGTGGGCCCCCGCAGAGTGGCCACACAGGTACAGACCACTAGAGAGAGAGAGAGAGGATTGCCAGTCAGAAACCAACCCCTAGCCTAGACATTCATATCATCAAATCATGACATATTAGTTACAGACCACTAGAGAGAGAGAGAGAGGATTGCCAGTCAGAAACCAACCCCTAGCCTAGACATTCATATCATCAAATCATGACATATTTGTTACAGACCACTAGAGAGAGAGAGGATTGCCAGTCAGAAACCAACCCCTAGCCTAGACATTCATATCATCAAATCATGACATATTAGTTACAGACCACTAGAGAGAGAGAGAGAGATTGCCAGTCAGAAACCAACCCCTAGCCTAGACATTCATATCATCAAATCATGACATATTTGTTACTATCTCATTTAGTCAGATAGTAAAGATTATATTCAGCCACTCTGGGAGGGCAATGGAAGTTGATTAAAAATGTGCTTCTATATCATTAAGACTGCCTTTAGTAAGCACAGATCTGAGATTGAGACTGATGAAGAGGGCGCACCTAATGTGTGAATACTGTTGAATGACGGACACCACACTCCTCCGCACCTGAGACACCATCAAATCCATGTTCCCTGGATGGGAAACAGGGGGACGAGGAGGAAAGTAAGAAAACATAGGAACAAACGAGGGACAGATGGAGGGCACAAATTTAGACCAGGGCCCAATTTTAGACCAGGGCCCAATTTTAGACCAGGGCACAATTTTAGACCAGGGCACAAATTTTAGACCAGGGCCCAATTTTAGACCAGGGCCCAATTTTAGACCAGGGCCCAATTTTAGACCAGGGCACAATTTTAGACCAGGGCACAATTTTAGACCAGGGCACAAATTTAGACCAGGGCCCAATTTTAGACCAGGGCACAATTTTAGCCCAACAGGCTGCTGTGCTCTGAAGACCCCAGCTGCAGTCTACAGAAGTAGTGCGCTATAGATAAACAGGGAGACATTTGGGACGCATTCATAATGTCTCCTATGCTGCTATGACATCACAAACCAGGGACACATCAACGGTACCTTTGGGAGCGATGTCGTAACCCACGGCAACCACCACAACGCCCTTCTGGACCAATGGGACAGCCATAAACCCGGACTCCTCCTTACTAGGAAGAAGAAACATATAGGCCTTTTCTCAAATGGATTTGCTCAACTCCTGCGTCCTCTCTCCTGCATCCTCCTCTCCACACACACAAAATCCCTGAATATGTGTAAAGTTACAAAACACATTTAACAAACATTCTATATATAAATGGATCTGCATTATCTTTTTCAGATGTTTTACCTGCTGTTCTCTACCTGCTGTTCTCTAGCTGCTATTCTCTACCTACTGTTCTCTACCTGCTGTTCTCTACCTGCTGTTCTCTACCTGCTGTTCTCTACCTGCTGTTCTCTACTTGCTGTTTCCTACCTGCTGTTCTCTACCTACTGTCCTCTACCTGCTGTTCTCTACCTGCTGTTCTCTACCTGCTGTCTCTACCTGCTGTTCTCTACCTGCTGTTCTCTACCTGCTGTTCTCTACCTGCTGTTCTCTACCTGCTGTTCTCTACCTGCTGTTCTCTGGTCTCTACCTGCTGGTCTCTACCTGCTGGTTCTCTCTACCCTGCTGGTCTCTACCTACCTGCTGTTCTCTACCTGCTGTTCTCTACCTGCTGGTCTCTACCTGCTGGTCTCTACCTGCTGTTCTCTACCTACTGTTTCTCTACCTGCTGTTCTCTACCTGCTGTTATCTACCTGCTGTTCTCTACCTGCTGTTCTCTACCTGCTGTTCTCTACCTGCTGGTCTCTACCTACCTGCTGGTCTCTACCTGCTGGTCTCTACCTACCTGCTGTCTCTACCTGCTGTTTTCTACCTGCTGTTTTCTGTTTCTACCTGCTGTTTTCTACCTGCTGTTTTCTACCTGCTGTTCTCTACCTGCTGTTCTCTACCTGCTGTTCTCTACCTGCTGTTCTCTACCTACCTGCTGTTCTCTACCTGCTGTTCTCTACCTACCTGCTGTTCTCTACCTGCTGTTTTCTACCTGCTGTTTTCTACCTGCTGTTCTCTACCTGCTGTTCTCTAGACCTCTACCTGCTGTTCTCTACCTGCTGTTCTCTACCTGCTGTTCTCTACCTGCTGTTCTCTACCTGCTGTTCTCTACCTGCTGTTCTCTACCTGCTGTTCTCTACCTGCTGTTCTCTACCTGCTGTTCTCTACCTGCTGTTCTCTACCTGCTGTTCTCTACCTGCTGTTCTCTACCTGCTGTTCTCTACCTGCTGTTCTCTACCTGCTGTTCTCTACCTGCTGTTCTCTAGATGCTGTTCTCTAGATGCTGTTCTCTACTTACCTGCTGTTCTCTACCTGCTGTTCTCTACCCTGTTCTCTAGCTGTTCTCTACCTACCTGCTGTTCTCTACCTACCTGCTGTTCTCTACCTACCTGCTGGTCTCTACCTACCTGCTGCTCTCTACCTACCTGTGGTCTCTACCTACCTGTTCTCTACCTACCTGCTGGTCTCTACCTACCTGCTGTTCTCTACCTGCTGTTCTCTACCTACCTGCTGTTCTCTACCTGACTGTTCTCTACCTGCTGTTCTCTACCTGTTGTTCTCTACCTACCTGCTGTTCTCTACCTACCTGCTGTTCTCTACCTACCTGCTGTTCTCTACCTGCTGTTCTCTACCTGCTGTTTCTCTACCTGCTGTTCTCTAGTTGCTGTTCTCTAGATGCTGTTCTCTACCTGCTGTTCTCTACCTGCAGTGCTCTACCTGCTGTTCTCTACCTGCTGTTCTCTACCTGCTGTTCTCTACCTGCTGTTCTCTACCTACCTGCTGTTCTTTACCTACCTGCTGTTCTCTAGATGCTGTTCTCTACCTGCTGTTCTCTACCTGCTGTTCTCTACCTGCTGTTCTCTACCTGCTGTTCTCTACCTGCTGTTCTCTACCTGCTGTTCTCTACCTGCTGTTCTCTACCTACCTGCTGTTCTCTACCTGCTGTTCTTTACCTGCCTGCTGTTCTCTACCTGCTGTTCTCTAGATGCTGTTCTCTACCTGCTGTTCTCTAGATGCTGTTCTCTACCTGCTGTTCTCTACCTGCTGTTCTCTAGATGCTGTTCTCTAGATGCTGTTCTCTACCTACCTGCTGTTCTCTACCTACCTGCTGTTCTCTACCTACCTGCTGTTCTCTACCTGCTGTTCTCTACCTGCTGTTCTCTACCTACCTGCTGTTCTCTACCTACCTGCTGTTCTCTACCTACCTGCTGTTCTCTACCTACCTGCTGTTCTCTACCTACCTGCTGTTCTCTACCTACCTGCTGTTCTCTAGATGCTGTTCTCTACCTGCTGTTCTCTAGATGCTGTTCTCTAGATGCTGTTCTCTACCTGCTGTTCTCTACCTACCTGCTGTTCTCTACCTGCTGTTCTCTACCTGCTGTTCTCTACCTACCTGCTGTTCTCTACCTACCTGCTGTTCTCTACCTGCTGTTCTCTACCTACCTGCTGTTCTTTACCTACCTGCTGTTCTCTAGATGCTGTTCTCTACCTGCTGTTCTCTAGATGCTGTTCTCTAGATGCTGTTCTCTAGATGCTGTTCTCTACCTGCAGTGCTCTATCTGCTGTTCTCTACCTGCTGTTCTCTACCTACCTGCTGTTCTTTACTACCTGCTGTTCTCTAGATGCTGTTCTCTACCTGCTGTTCTCTAGATGCTGTTCTCTACCTACCTGCTGTTCTCTACCTGCTGTTCTCTACCTGTTCCTGCTGTTCTTTACCTGTTCCTGCTGTTCTCTACCTCTACCTGCTGTTCTCTACCTGCTGTTCTCTACCTGCTGTTCTCTACCTGCTGTTCTCTACCTGCTGTTCTCTACCTGCTGTTCTCTACCTGCTGTTCTCTACCTGCTGTTCTCTACCTACCTGCTGTTCTCTACCTGCTGTTCTCTACCTGCTGTTCTCTAGA
The DNA here is from genome assembly GCF_021184085.1 of Oncorhynchus gorbuscha. Taxonomy (NCBI): domain Eukaryota; kingdom Metazoa; phylum Chordata; class Actinopteri; order Salmoniformes; family Salmonidae; genus Oncorhynchus; species Oncorhynchus gorbuscha. The sequence goes on along the minus strand of NW_025745883.1, from coordinate 207,295 downwards.
TGCTGTTCTCTACCTGCTGTTCTCTACCTACTGTTCTCTACCTGCTGTTCTCTACCTGCTGTTCTCTACCTGCTGTTCTCTACCTACCTGCTGTTCTCTACCTGATGTTCTCTACCTACCTGCTGTTCTCTACCTGCTGTTCTCTACCTGCTGTTCTCTAGATGCTGTTTTCTACCTACCTGCTGTTCTCTACCTGCTGTTTTCTACCTACCTGCTGTTCTCTACCTGCTGTTCTCTACCTGCTGTTCTCTACCTGCTGTTCTCTACCTGCTGTTCTCTACCTACCTGCTGTTCTCTAGATGCTGTTCTCTACCTGCTGTTCTCTACCTGCTGTTCTCTACCTGCTGTTCTCTACCTGCTGTTTTCTACCTACCTGCTGTTCTCTACCTGCTGTTTTCTACCTACCTGCTGTTCTCTACCTGCTGTTCTCTACCTGCTGTTCTCTACCTGCTGTTCTCTACCTGCTGTTCTCTACCTACCTGCTGTTCTCTACCTGCTGTTCTCTACCTACCTGCTGTTCTCCTACCTGCTGTTCTCTAGATGCTGTTCTCTAGATGCTGTTCTCTACCTACCTGCTGTTCTCTACCTGCTGTTCTCTACCTGCTGTTCTCTACCTGCTGTTCTCTACCTGCTGTTCTCTACCTGCTGTTCTCTACATGCTGTTCTCTATCTGCTGTTCTCTACCTGCTGTTCTCTACCTGCTGTTCTCTACCTGCTGTTCTCTACCTAGATGGCACCTGCTGTTCTCTACCTACCTGACAGACAGACAGACAGACAGACAGACAGACAGACAGACAGACAGACAGACAGACAGACAGACAGACAGACAGACAGACAGACAGACAGACAGACAGACAGACAGATAGACCAGATACCTAAGGAACTGCCAGTAGCCTCCATGGAGGTAGATTACCAGTGGGACATCTATAAGAAGAAAGAAAACATGGTTATGGGCAATTCCACAGTAACAGAATGATGTGGACACTCAGATTTCTTTACTTTAAAATATATTTCAAACAAAAAACAAAGTTAAACAGCCCCATACAACACAATAATTACTTTTAACCATTTCCACTCGAAAATTTACAAAAAAATAGAATTTACTTGAATGACGATTTATGCCATTTTTTCCGTCCTTCCACACACCTTCACCCCCTCCCCCGCAAACACCCACTTAGAAGATCCATGGACAGATGCATATGAGCTGTCTAACCCAGGGCACTGCCTGTGTCTGTGTGGATCTGTGTCTGTGTGGACCTGTGTCTGTGTGGACCTGCGTCTGTTTCTGTGTGGATCTGTGTCTGTGTGGACCTGTGTCTGTGTGGACCTGTGTCTGTGTGGACCTGTGTCTGTGTGGACCTGTGTCTGTGTGGACCTGTGTCTGTGTGGATCTGTGTCTGTGTGGATCTGTGTCTGTGTGGATCTGTGTCTGTGTGGGTCTGTGTCTGTGTGGGTCTGTGTCTGTGTGGATCTGTGTCTGTGTGGATCTGTGTCTGTGTGGATCTGTGTCTGTGTGGACTTTTTCTGTGTGGATCTGTGTGGATCTGTGTCTGTGTGGATCTGTGTCTGTGTGGACCTGTGTCTGTGTGGACCTGTGTCTGTGTGGATCTGTGTCTGTGTGGATCTGCGTCTGTGTGGATCTGCGTCTGTTTCTGTGTGGATCTGTGTCTGTGTGGATCTGTGTCTGTGTGAATCTGTGTCTGTGTGGACCTGTGTCTGTGTGGACCTGTGTCTGTGTGGATCTACATCTGTGTGGATCTACGTCTGTGTCTGTGTGTATCTGTGTCTGTGTGGATCTGTGTCTGTGTGGATCTGTGTCTGTGTGGATCTGTGTCTGTGTGCAGTTTCTACTGTGGAAATGCCTTGTTTCTCCGGTTCCATGTTGCCCCCATGCCTGTGTGTCATGTAACGTGTTGTGAAAGCTTGGTTTCCCCTTGATAAGGGCTACCGCATCCCCTTTAAGGGCTACCGCATCCCCTTTAAGGGCTACCGCATCCCCTTTAAGGGCTACCGCATCCCCTTTAAGGGCTACCGCATCCCCTTTAAGGGCGTACCGCATCCCCTTTAAGGGCGTACCGCATCCCCTTTAAGGGCTACCGCATCCCCTTGATAAGGGCTACCGCATCCCTTTAAGGGCTACCGCATTCCCTTTAAGGGCTACCGCATCCCCTTGATAAGGGCTACCGCATCCCCTTTAAGGGCTACCACATCCCCCTGATAAGGGCTACCACATCCCCCTGATAAGGGCTACCGCATTCCCTTGATAAGGGCTACCGCATCCCCTTTAAGGGCGTACCGGATCCCCTTTAAGGCATTAGACATGTGTCACAGCTGTCAGTAATGTGCTGCTGCCTTACTGCACTACAGTACTACACAACAGTAGTACACTACAGTACTACACAACAGTAGTAATGTACACTACAGTACTACACAACAGTAGTAATGTACACTACAGTACTACACAACAGTAGTAATGTACACTACAGTACTACACAACAGTACTGAACTACAGTACTGTAGTAATGTAGCTACACAACAGTATTACACTACAGTACAAACAGTACTGAACTACAGTACTGAGCTACATTACACTACAGTACAACACTACATTACTCACTACACTACTGAACTACAGTATTACACCACAGTACACTACAGTACTACACTACTACACCGCAGTACTACACTATTGCACTACAGTACAACACTACATTACTCCACTACACTTACAACACTTACTGCACTTTGTATACCAGGGTTGGCTGGCCTTCTATTGTCACTCGTAGGCTCAGTCTCTGGTATACTTTTATTTACAAAGCCATTTTGGGTTTACTACCTTTATATTTGGGCATTTTTATTGTTCAGAAATGTGGTGGGTACTCTCTTCGTTCGCTGGACTTTATCCTGCTAACTGTTCCAAATGTCCCAACTGAATTTGGTAAGAGGGTTTTTATGTCCTCTGCACCATCGTCTTGGAACGCCTTACAAAATACTTTTAAACTGGAAGAACTTGTCCCGATTGGTGTTTTTAAATCACTGATGAATGATCTTGAGACTGATTCCCTGACCTGTCAATGTTTTTAATTAGCCGTTTTTGATTTTGTTATACTCTTGTGAATTCTATGGGTTTTACCAGATGACTTGTAGTGTTTCATGTTGTTTGTCTGTAATGTTTGTCATGACTTGGTGCTGCCTGTCTTGGCCAGGACACTCTGGAAAAATAGATTTTAAATCTCAATGAGTCCTTCCTGGTTAAATAAAAAAAATACACTACTGAACTACAGTATTACACCACAGTACACTACTACACCACAGTACACTACTACACTACAGTACTACACTACTACACTACATTACTCCACTACAACACTACATTACTCCACTACAGTACAGCACCACAGTACACTACTACACTACAGTACTACACTACTACATACATACTCCACTACAGTACAACACTACATTACTCCACTACAGTACAGCACCACAGTACAACACTACATTACTACAGTACTACACAACAGTATACCCCCTTCGGTCTCAACAACATACTGTAGCTGCAGTACACTATTGTTAGAACAGGAGATCTGGAGAGAGTTTTGGTTTATGCTTCCTTTTAATACAATTTTGATGTAATATCTTAAATAATCAGTGACAGAAAATAACTCAGTTTTCATGTTTTCAGGGAAACCCTTCTTTTATTTAATTTCACCACGAGATGAAGAATGAAGGTGTGTGTCTCAGTAGCTGGGATCAGAGGGATGATGCCTGAGGGCTGTCTGTGGAGATGCCTGAGGGCTGTCTGTGGAGATGCCTGGGGCTGTCTGTGGAGATGCCTGAGGGCTGTCTGTGGAGATGCCTGGGGGCTGTCTGTGGAGATGCCTGAGGGCTGTCTGTGGAGATGCCTGAGGGCTGTCTGTGGAGATGCCTGAGGGCTGTCTGTGGAGATGCCTGGGGGCTGTCTGTGGAGATGCCTGAGGGCTGTCTGTGGAGATGCCTGAGGGCTGTCTGTTGAGATGCCCGAGGGCTGTCTGTTGTGATGCCTGAGGGCTGTCTGTGGAGATGCCTGAGGGCTGTCTGTGGAGATGCCTGAGGGCTGTCTGTGGAGATGCCTGAGGGCTGTCTGTGGAGATGCCTGAGGGCTGTCTGTGGAGATGCCTGAGGGCTGTCTGTGGAGATGCCTGAGGGCTGTCTGTGGAGATGCCTGAGGGCTGTCTGTGGAGATGCCTGAGGGCTGTCTCTGGAGATGCCTGAGGGCTGTCTGTGGATGCCTGAGGGCTGTCTGTTGTGATGCCTGGGGGCTGTCTGTGGAGATGCCTGGGGGCTGTCTGTGGAGATGCCTGGGGGCTGTCTGTGGAGATGCCTGGGGGCTGTCTGTGGAGATGCCTGAGGGCTGTCTGTGGAGATGCCTGAGGGCTGTCTGTGGAGATGCCTGAGGGCTGTCTGTGGAGATGCCTGAGGGCTGTCTGTGGAGATGCCTGAGGGCTGTCTGTGGAGATGCCTGAGGGCTGTCTGTGGAGATGCCTGAGGGCTGTCTGTGGAGATGCCTGAGGGCTGTCTGTGGAGATGCCTGAGGGCTGTCTGTGGAGATGCCTGAGGGCTGTCTGTGGAGATGCCTGAGGGCTGTCTGTGGAGATGCCTGAGGGCTGTCTGTGGAGATGCCTGAGGGCTATCTGTGGAGATGCCTGAGGGCTGTCTGTGGAGATGCCTGAGGGCTGTCTGTGGAGATGCCTGAGGGCTGTCTGTGGAGATGCCTGAGGGCTGTCTGTGGAGATGCCTGAGGGCTGTCTGTGGAGATGCCTGAGGGCTGTCTGTGGAGATGCCCGAGGGTTGTCTGTGGAGATGCCCGAGGGCTGTCTGTGGAGATGCCCGAGGGCTGTCTGTGGAGATGCCCGAGGGCTGTCTGTGGAGATGCCTGAGGGCTGTCTGTGGAGATGCCTGAGGGCTGTCTGTGGAGATGCCCGAGGGCTGTCTGTGGAGATGCCCGAGGGCTGTCTGTGGAGATGCCCGAGGGCTGTCTGTGGTGATGCCCGAGGGCTGTCTGTGGTGATGGGGGGGGGGGGCTGAGGGGGGCTGAGGAGTATTTATGTCTGTAATAAAGCCCTATTGTGGAGGAAAACTCATGCTGATTTGAATATAAGTGAAGATATATCACAGACACACACCTAGAGAAGTGAAAATATATCACAGACACACACCTAGAGAAGTGAAGATATATCACAGACACACACCTAGAGAAGTGAAGATATATCACAGACACACACACCTAGAGAAGTGAAGATATATCACAGACACACACACCTAGAGAAGTGAAGATATATCACAGACACACACACCTAGAGAAGTGAAGATATATCACAGACACACACCTGGAGAAGTGAAGATATATCACAGACACACACCTGGAGAAGTGAAGATATATCACAGACACACACCTAGAGAAGTGAAGATATATCACAGACACACACCTAGAGAAGTGAAGATATATCACAGACACACACCTAGAGAAGTGAAGATATATCACAGACACACACACCTAGAGAAGTGAAGATATATCACAGACACACACCTAGAGAAGTGAAGATATATCACAGACACACACACCTAGAGAAGTGAAGATATATCACAGACACACACACCTAGAGAAGTGAAGATATATCACAGACACACACACCTAGAGAAGTGAAGATATATCACAGACACACACACCTAGAGAAGTGAAGATATATCACAGACACACACACCTAGAGAAGTGAAGATATATCACAGACACACACACCTAGAGAAGTGAAGATATATCACAGACACACACACCTAGAGAAGTGAAGATATATCACAGACACACACACCTAGAGAAGTGAAGATATATCACAGACACACACACCTAGAGAAGTGAAGATATATCACAGACACACACACCTAGAGAAGTGAAGATATATCACAGACACACACACCTAGAGAAGTGAAGATATATCACAGACACACACACCTAGAGAAGTGAAGATATATCACAGACACACACACCTAGAGAAGTGAAGATATATCACAGACACACACACCTAGAGAAGTGAAGATATATCACAGACACACACACCTAGAGAAGTGAAGATATATCACAGACACACACACCTAGAGAAGTGAAGATATATCACAGACACACACACCTAGAGAAGTGAAGATATATCACAGACACACACACCTAGAGAAGTGAAGATATATCACAGACACACACACCTAGAGAAGTGAAGATATATCACAGACACACACACCTAGAGAAGTGAAGATATATCACAGACACACACACCTAGAGAAGTGAAGATATATCACAGACACACACCACAGACACACACCTAGAGAAGTGAAGATATATCACAGACACACACACCTAGAGAAGTGAAGATATATCACAGACACACACACCTAGAGAAGTGAAGATATATCACAGACACACACACCTAGAGAAGTGAAGATATATCACAGACACACACCTAGAGAAGTGAAGATATATCACAGACACACACCTAGAGAAGTGAAGATATATCACAGACACACACACTAGAGAAGTGAAGATATATCACAGACACACACACCTAGAGAAGTGAAGATATATCACAGACACACACACCTAGAGAAGTGAAGATATATCACAGACACACACCTAGAGAAGTGGTGGTGGGAACATAGACGTCTAGTTTCTCCCCCTCTCCTTCTCCATAGGGAACGTTGAGGAGGGTTTGGGCCAGGCCCCGGGCACGCTCCGTACCTAAACACGCACACGGAGAAATATACAGACACACCCCTTTGTTTACTTTGCAAAAATGTATTTTGACTAAACTGTAGTGTAACCTAGGGATACAGAAATACTTGTTAGCCATACGGGGCAGAAATCAAACCAACGACATACAGTTGGTTACTTTCCAATCATTCATTTCATTATTCGGACTGCGGGCACCACCCATATGTCGCCGCTCGCCTAAAGAAGATCCCCATAGCAATCAGTTGGCTATTGCTCTTTCCTGAACCCACACTCTTGTCAATAATCAACATTATCGGCTAGTTAATCAATCATCGACAGACCTTCTTTGAGCGCCGTCACGTGGGATTTGATAACGTCGTCTGCCGACATTCTGTGCGACCATTGGCTGGGCGAAAACTGCCTCTCTAGCTCCTGTCAAAGCAACCACACACAAGTGTGTTGTGAATCGGGGCGGCCATCGGTACAAGCAGGTTGGAGTGGGAACATAAGCTCATAAAGACCAGGCAGACAGCGAGGGCGCAGTCCAACAGCGCCCCCAGTCGGTGGTCATTCGGAACTTTTGATTAATAGCAGAAAAGTCAACATACAGATTTTTGTTGATACTTTTGTTGTTTCAACAGATGATGGGAGCAGTGAACTAAAGCATTTATAATCGATATTTAGATATGAGAAACGGTGCTTTATTTTATAGTAATAATGGCAAACGGATAGGCAAAGTTTAGAAATGAAGAGTAGGTTATGAAAAAGAGGAACTAGGCTACGTGCAGACATTATTATATATTTCTAACAGTTGTTAAAATACTTTGTTATATAAAGGTTACATTTTTTTAAAGTTTTTTTTCAAAAAAAAATTCCCACCAGGTTCATATGTTAATAGCATGTTGTTTTGTTATTATGAATGCCTGCTTCCTGGGGAATAGGGGCGCGCGTACTTACGAGAGACGCACATATTTGTGCTCTACAAATGTTGTGTATTTTCTTTTGGATGCAGGAGAGAACTGTAATGCGTTAAAACAACCTGATATCCGAGGTCCACGTCTTTAGTCGCAATCAATCACACACAAAGCAGAGCTACAGCTGCACCGGTTACATATTTACAGTACAATGTCTACTGTGTAAACAGACACAAAATCATCTTAACATCACTTACATCCTTATTCATATCCTCCCAACGTGACATTGTATGAACAGACACAAAACGTACATCATATTAACATCACTTACATCCTTATTCATTTCCTTCCAACGTGACATTGTTGCTCTTGAATGTAACACCAGCAGATAGACTCCGAGAGGCACAACACAGAGAACCTTTGGAATTGGACAAAAGATAAGGGGAAAAAAACGACCATCGAGTCCACTGGGTCAACGGGTCTGCGGGACGAGTGTCTGCGCGGTGTCCCAATGGTCTCAGGCAAAATGTTTCAGTTGGCTAATTCTACAAACAGCTGTTTATTTGTTAACGACAAGAGCTAAGATTTTGTACCACACAGTCAGTGAACCACCGTAACTTGATGGCACAACAATAACAGCTTCTGTTATGGGTGTAAGATGACACAGTGATGCCATCTGTTGGTAAATGTTCATTACTGCAACTCTTGTGTTTTACCGGGCTGCTTGAGATACCCGGATGTGTTGTGATGAACTGAACAAGACTGGTTACTCGCATCAATGCCTCTGGCTCGTCATTTAACGTTCAAACAGCTTCGTTAGAATTGCAGCCCGCCAAATGTAACAGTGCATTAGTACAGTAGTGCCTTCAGAGTATTACAATGAATTGTCTAGATACATGTTAAATACTGTGGAGCTCAGTACAATCACAAATGAGTTATGTGAAAGTACAACTTCATAATGAGTATAATTAACAAACTCTCCCGCCAGAAGAACGAACATTTGACCTACTGGCGCATTTGTCACGTGATTATTCTGTGAGCTGATTGGTTCGTTCAGTGACCCTGATCAAGCGTTTACAGAAACCTCTGCGGCGGGACATTCGTAATCTTTTCAGCCTCTCGAAAGAGTGCAGAGTGATTTTTCATAATAATTACAAATATTGTTTAACAGAAGGTTAACGTAATGGAGTGTTTGAATGTTCCAAGAATCCTGCCAAATTCCCCACGGAAAGCAATAGGACAGATCCAGGTACGTTCACATTTCTTTTGAGACAAATGCTTGCTTGCATTTTTCCAACGTTAACCTAAACCTTTTTATAATCATATAACAAAACAAATATGAAATGCAATGACTGTACGTTCATATTTCTATGTTGATCGTACACATCAAACTCATTGTCTCTCATTTGTTTGCAGGTCATCTTTGGGCCAATGTTCTCCGGCAAAAGGTTTCCGTTCGCTAATTCTACATAAACAACTGTTTATTTGTTAACGAAGAGCTAAGATTTTGTACCGACAGCCAGTGAACCACCGTAACCTGATTGCACAACAATAACAACTCGTTAGAATTGCAGCCCGCCAAATGTAACAGTGCATTAGTACACGGTGTTCTGTAATCAGCATCTCAAGCACCGCTCGTAACAAGCTACTGTAGTGTACTTTACATAGTAATACAAATTAGAACATATAAGTAATTTAATAGGATCTTCGCACTTATCCTATAAACTGTAACCGTCTACTCCATGTCAGTGTTTTAGAGAGCGCTTCGTGGCTGTATTACAAGTTTGTGATACATTTTTTCTATAACTGACTGAAATGTATTTTCTTATTAACAGCACTGAGTTGATAAGGCGAGTGCGTCGTTTCCAGGTCGCTCAGTACAACTGTTTGGTGGTCAAATATGCCAAAGATACGCGCTACTCTGAGAAGGGCATGGCCACGCACGACAAGTAAGAGCACTCTGGTTTATGTCAAATACATGATCTCCTGATTTGTACAGATAACATTACATTTAACCTCACCCCCATGAATTAATCAATACCCCGTTTCACCTGATTCTCATTGTTGCCGCCCAGGACAACAGTTGTTTCCCTTCTGCCTTTGCGAGGTTGAACAGTAGAATACACAAGGTGTCATTGTGACATGTGGCGGTGCTTCGGCAGTTTCTCTTGTTGTGTCACTCACTGACAGACAATCAAATAGCCCATGTCAGCTAACATTTATTAGATTGCTAAATTAGTTTAGCGGCCAGCTATTTAAACGTGTTATCATGTTCGAATTACCAGCCTGGGGCTGATTGTTTTTTTTGTCAGTCTCACACGGATATATTAAAAACGTTCAACATTTCTCTCCACCCTGTTGCAAAATGTGCAGAATTGCATGAAGTTAACTGTAAAACAGTTAATTTTCCTCTCTGCCCCATGGCAAAATGTACTGAATTGCAGCATCACTAATGTATTTAGTAGGATGGTCTCTGTATATGCATGAATGTGTGTGTATATTTATTTATTTATACACAAACACCAGAAAAACAATGGAAGCTGTACCAGCCAACTGCCTGAGCGACGTGCGTTCTCTAGCTCTGCAGGCCTGCGTCATCGGAATCGACGAAGGACAGTTTGTAAGTATAGTACATTAGTCTGTTAGCCTCTCACTGTGTCCAACAGAGTGATCCTCTTTGTTCCTCACTAGATCATTACCTGTATTGTCTCTACAGCTAAATAAGCTGCCATTGATATGCATCTGTTATATTCATCTGTTAAGCACATGGCATCATCAGCACCATATTCCTTACTGTTATGACCTCGGCCCACCTTTTTTCAAACGTCTCCCCCAGACGTTCCACGTATTTAAACTATTCCAGAGCGAGCACACCTGATTCAACTGGTCAACTAATCATCAGGCCCTCGACTAGTTGAATCGGGTGATCTAGTTCAGGGCTACAACAGAACTGTGAAATGTCTCTGAGGAGATCACTGACCCAGGCTACATTACACTAACCTAGGCTACATTACCTACATTACACTAACCTAGGCTACATTACCTACATTACACTGACCTAGGCTACATTACACTAACCTAGGCTACATTACCTACATTACACTGACCTAGGCTACATTACCTACATTACACTAACCTAGGCTACATTACCTACATTACACTAACCTAGGCTACATTACCTACATTACACTAACCTAGGCTACATTACCTACATTACACTAACCTAGGCTACATTACCTACATTACACTAACCTAGGCTACATTACCTACATTACACTAACCTAGGCTACATTACCTACAGTACACTAACCTAGGCTACATTACCTACACTTACACTAACACTAGGCTACATTACCTACATTACACTAACCTAGGCTACCTATTATTACCTACAGTACACTAACCTAGGCTACATTACCTACATTACACTAACCTAGGCTACATTACACATTACACTGACCTAGGCTACATTACACTTACACTGACCTAGGCTACATTACCTACATTACACTGACCTAGGCTACATTACCTACATTACACTGACCTAGGCTACATTACCTACATTACACTAACCTAGGCTACATTACCTACATTACACTGACCTAGGCTACATTACCTACATTACACTGACCTAGGCTACATTACACTGACCTAGGCTACATTACCTACATTACACTAACCTAGGCTACATTACCTACATTACACTGACCTAGGCTACATTACCTACATTACACTGACCTAGGCTACATTACCTACATTACACTGACCTAGGCTACATTACCTACATTACACTAACCTAGGCTACATTACCTACATTACACTAACCTAGGCTACATTACCTACATTACACTAACCTAGGCTACATTACCTACATTACACTAACCTAGGCTACATTACACTAACCTAGGCTACATTACCTACAGTACACTAACCTAGGCTACATTACCTACAGTACACTGACCTAGGCTACATTACCTACAGTACACTGACCTAGGCTACATTACCTACATTACACTAACCTAGGCTACATTACCTACATTACACTAACCTAGGCTACATTACACTAACCTAGGCTACCTTACCTACATTACACTAACCTAGGCTACATTACCTACATTACACTGACCTAGGCTACATTACCTACATTACACTGACCTAGGCTACATTACACTGACCTAGGCTACATTACCAATGGCTACATTACCTACATTACACTGACCTAGGCTACATTACCTACATTACACTGACCTAGGCTACATTACCAATGGTTACATTACCTACATTACACTGACCTAGGCTACATTACCTACATTACACAGACCTAGGCTACATTACACTGACCTAGGCTACATTACCTACATTACACTGACCTAGGCTACATTACACTGACCTAGGCTACATTACCTACATTACACTGACCCAGGCTACATTACACTGACCCAGGCTACATTACACTGACCTAGGCTACATTACCTACATTACACTGACCTAGGCTACATTACACTGACCTAGGCTACATTACCTACATTACACTGACCTAGGCTACATTACCTACATTACACTGACCTAGGCTACATTACCTACATTACACTGACCTAGGCTACATTACCTACATTACACTGACCTAGGCTACATTACCTACATTACACTGACCTAGGCTACATTACCTACATTACACTAACCTAGGCTACATTACCTACATTACACTGACCTAGGCTACATTACACTGACCTAGGCTACATTACACTGACCTAGGCTACATTACCTACATTACACTGACCTAGGCTACATTACCTACATTACACTGACCTAGGCTACATTACACATTACACTTACACTGACCTAGGCTACCTACATTACACTGACCTAGGCTACATTACCACTTACACCTAGCTACATTACCTACATTACACTGACCTAGGCTACATTACACTACCTAGGCTACATTACCTAATGGCTACATTACCTACATTACACTGACCTAGGCTACATTACACTGACCTAGGCTACATACCTACACATTACACTTACACCTAGGCTACATTACCTACATTACACTGACCTAGGCTACATTACCTACATTACACTGACCTAGGCTACATTACACTGACCTAGGCTACATTACCTACATTACACTGACCTAGGCTACATTACACTGACCTAGGCTACATTACCTACATTACACTGACCTAGGCTACATTACACTGACCTAGGCTACATTTACACTGACCTAGGCTACATTACCTGACCTAGGCATTACACATTACCTAGGCTACATTACACTGACCTAGGCTACATTACCTACATTACACTGACCTAGGCTACATTACCTACACCTAGGCTACATTACCTACATTACACTGACCTAGGCTACATTACCTACATTACACTTACACTGACCTAGGCTACATTACCTACATTACACTGACCTAGGCTACATTACACTGACCTAGGCTACATTACCTACATTACACTGACCTAGGCTACATTACCTACATTACACTGACCTAGGACCTAGGCTACATTACACACTACACTAGACCTAGGCTACATTACACTGACCTAGGCTACATTACCTACATTACACTGACCTAGGCTACATTACCTACATTACACTGACCTAGGCTACATTACCTACATTACACTGACCTAGGCTACATTACACTGACCTAGGCTACATTACCTGACCTAGGCTACATTACACATTACACTGACCTAGACCTACATTACACTGACCTAGGCTACATTACACTGACCTAGGCTACATTACCAATGACCTAGGCTACATTACCTGACCTAGGCTACATTACACTGACCTAGGCTACATTACCTACATTACACTGACCTAGGCTACATTACACTGACCTAGGCTACATTACTACATTACACACTGACCTAGGCTACATTACCTACATTACACTGACCTAGGCTACATTACCTATTACACTGACCTAGGCTACATTACACTACCTATACATTACACATTACACTGACCTAGGCTACATTACCTACATTACACTGACCTAGGCTACATTACACTAACCTAGGCTACATTACCTACATTACACTGACCTAGGCTACATTACACTGACCTAGGCTACATTACACTGACCTAGGCTACATTACACTGACCTAGGCTACATTACACTGACCTAGGCTACATTACCAATGAGGTCCTAACTGTTATTTTGTTGTGTTTGTCAGTTCCCAGACATAGTGCAGTTCTGTGAGGAGATGGCCAACATGGGGAAGACTATAATCGTAGCGGCCCTGGACGGAACCTTCCAGAGAAAGGTAAACATGGATGATGATGAGTCTTATCCAACGTCTGCTGCCTGCCTCCTGGTTGTCGAGCATCGTAATCATGTCGTCATCGGTAACCGTTGTCTCAGAGAATAGAATATTTTACATGTAGAGTTTCAGTTTAATTTGAATTAATAACTGCGTATGAATGATGTTTCAGACGGTACACTAGCCAGAGAACTACTGTCTGACCTAACTCTGTCCTGTCTGTCTGTTTCAGACGGTACACTAGCCAGAGAACTGTACTGTCTGACCTAACTCTGTCCTGTCTGTCTGTTCCAGACGGTACACTAGCCAGAGAACTGTACTGTCTGACCTAACTCTGTCCTGTCTGTCTGTTTCAGACAGTACACTAGCCAGGGAACTGTACTGTCTGACCTAACTCTGTCCTGTCTGTCTGTTTCAGACAGTACACTAGCCAGGGAACTGTACTGTCTGACCTAACTCTGTCCTGTCTGTCTGTTTCAGACAGTACACTAGCCAGAGATCTACTGTCTGACCTAACTCTGTCCTGTCCTGTCTGTCTGTTTCAGACGGTACACTAGCCAGAGAACTGTACTGTCTGACCTAACTCTGTCCCGTCTGTCTGCAGCCCTTTGGAGACATCCTGAACCTGGTTCCCCTGGCTGAGAGCGTTGTGAAGCTGAACGCTGTTTGTATGCAGTGTTACAAGGAGGCAGCATACACCAAGAGACTAGGGGCAGAGAAAGAGGTGAGGGGGGGGGTGATTTATATTAGAACTGAGGAGAAACATCACATACAGTAGAAACATCACATACAGTAGAAACATCACATACAGGAGAAACATCACATACAGTAGAAATATCACATACAGTAGAAACATCACATACAGTAGAAACATCACATACGGTAGAAACATCACATTCCTTTCAGACTCAAAGGTTGTATTCCCTTGAACTTCTGGGAGTGAAATGAGACTGGTGGTTTTTCATATCCTCTTTGTCGTCACAACCAATCTCTATTGACATTCAGTGTCCTGGTCTACCTGCTTCTCTCCCTTTCTGAAATCCCCTCTTGATCTCTATCATCCCTGTTGTATTAGTCAAACAGTTAGGAATGAAAAGTCCCTGCAGGAATCAGTTATCACTGTGTCCCATTTCACCGTTTATTACCCATCTGATCCTTTCACATCCGCCCAAAGGAGTAAGGAGGTTGATTTTAGGTCTGCCTATATTTGGACATGATCTCACTTCCTGTTTCTTGTCTGTGCCTCGCCCCCAGTTGGAGGTGATTGGTGGAGCCGATATGTACCATGCGCGGTGCAGGAAGTGTTACGGTGGCCTGATGGATGTGTTGAAGGAGAATAGCGCCCCCCACAGGGACGAGACGCCACCGCATGTGATGACAGGGAAACTGCTTGACAACACTACATCGCCACGGAAACTCTTCGCCACCCTGCAACTCTGATCATTACCAGTAGACTATTCTTAAAGGGATAGTTCACTCGCATGACTTTAGAGGGGAAGTTGACTTGGATTGGAACTGAATGAGATGGTGAACAATCCCTTTTAATTTTAGGTTTGGTAATTTGACTGGTGATGAGTTAAAATGGATAGTTGACTTCATTTTCCAATTGGAGTAATGAACTATCCCTTTTAAGTTTTGCACTTGGAATGAGCTTGGACAATAAATGAAGCTCCATCAACCCGCTGAACGGTATGGTATCTGTGGAATAACTGTCATTTTATAGGGCTTCATATACTTTGTACATGTCATATTTTGTAAGACTTGGATACACCTGCTAAAACATACATACTGCCACGCAATGAGTCTAGTGTGCACAACTTAATATTCAACTGTTACGTTTTGTAGTTCTGGTCTGATTTGCCTCCTATAATAATACAAATATATATATTTTTTTAATTAATGAATTAATGTTAATTTATGGTTTGTGTTGAGTCATTTTCCAGATTTTACAAAATCTTAAGTCGAACCCATAACTCAGTGTGCAAGGTCTTTTTTTTGTGCCAATCACCCCTAAAGAAAACTAAGGTGAAGGGGCTCGGTTGTGCCACTACATCATGCCAATTGCACGCTCCCTCAACATGAGACATCTGGCATTGTGTTGTGACAATTGCACCTTTTAGTGGCCTTTTATTATACCCAGCACAAGGTGCACCTGTAATCAGCTTCTTGGTATGCCACATCTGTCAGGTGGATGGATTGTCTTGGCAATGGAGAAATGCTCACTAACAGGGATGTTAACACATTTGAGAAGCTTTGTGCGTATAGGGAAAATTCTGTGTTTCTTCAGCTCATGAAACATGCGCCCAACACTTAACATTATAGTTGCCAATCACCCAAGTGAACTGAGTGAAAGAAATGGCGTTGGATTGCAATCCAATGTACTATCCTTGACTGAAGTAACCTGTTTAGGTCTTGGCAGTTGGCACGTTGTACAGTACAACTAGCTGCCAATTAAGATGATTTTTCTGGTAACACAAATCTCCAAAGCACATGTTACCAGAACTGTAGCATGGTTACAATAGACAGTCACTTCAATCTGGACTTGTAAACATGTCTTTTTTTAAACCAGTCAAATTATGAGATTTTATTCTGCCCCACGCCGACACACACGTCATTTAGACAGAACAGAAGTTGAATTAGAACCTTGTGACATCACAGCTGTTGAAAGACACTTCCTTATACAACAATGGATTCAATAGAACACAACTGAACTAACAGGTTTCTGGTGCTTTCATTTTGTTGGTGTATTAAAGTTATAAGTGAGACACAGAATTTGCAAATAAACTTCGTAAATGTAAAATAAGTGAGGAACTCAAATCTACACTATTTAATTTAGATCAATGTGGTGGTGGAGGAGAGCAGATGGCAAATCAAAACCACAGATAACCAATGATGTAACACAATGGACAAGAAGTGAAATATACACATCGCCCCTACAACTACACAAAACAAAACGCAATCAATTAACAACCCATAACTAAACTACAAATCACATACTTACAGAACTCTTGGCTATCGATCAATCATAGATACAAAGGTTGCTCACTGGGGAGGTTAAATTTGAACAGTAAGGCTGCATTTACACAGGCAGCCCAATTCTGATTTTTTTTCCCCAATTATTGGCAAAAGATCTGATCTCACTGGTCAAAAGATCGGAATTGGGCTGCCTGTGTAGATGCCGCCTTACTAGGCCACGCTGGACATTAGGGGGTATGTTCAGAATTGCAAACAACAAATTGCAACATCACTCATCTCCCATACACAAACCCAACAGTTATGAACATAAGGCAACAGGTTGACCATCCTGAATATGCCCTTCAGTTTTTGCTCCAGTGCCATCATGGCTTTAAATGACTTTGTCCACGGTTTTATCATGTAAATATATGGACCGTTTGAGGAGGTTGATTGGGCAAATAGAGTGTATACCCCATCGCGTTTCAGCCTTCTGTAGGAAGGACACTTCACACAGGCACGAGCGGAGAAGTTGAAATGGTTGGTGACAGTTGAGGGGAGCACGGCTCATTAATGTCTGGAATGGAATCAAACGTAAGACAACCACGTGTCTGATACCATTCCAGACATTATTCTGAGCCGTCCTCCCCTCAGCAGCCTCCACTGTCCTGTATACATAGAAATACAGAGGGAGTGTTTCCACCCTCCCTAAATGTTTCCATTAGCCTTGCATAATAGCATCACTCATATTTAATACATGCAACCCTGTGTCCCAAATGGCACCCTAATCCCTATGTAGACTAGGGCCCATATAGTGTAGTTCCACCCTCCCTAAATGTTTCCATTAGCCTTGCATAGTAGCATCACTCATATTTAATACATGCAACCCTGTGTCCCAAATGGCACCCTAATCCCTATGTAGACTAGGGCCCATATAGTGTAGTTCCACCCTCCCAAAATGTTTCCATTAGCCTTGCATAGTAGCATCACTCGTATTTAATAAATGAAACTCTGTGTCCCAAATGACACCCTAATCCCTATGTAGTGCACATCTTTAGACTAGGGCCCATCTAGTGTAGTGCACTATATAGGGAATAGGATGCCATTTGACACACACACACAGTGAGGTCTTCCCTTTGGCCAAGTGGACTCCAATGATGTGTTTATATACAACATATCTTTGTGTGTCTATATTTACCTTCACACATCTATATGCAAATATGTACATCTATGCTTTTCCATGGTGGACTCAAGTGTCAACATTACATACAGTAAGTCTACGGCACCGTTAACAAAGTATACCAGGGTTCTTGTGAAGGAGAAGTGCATAACATTTCCATAAAAGCCAGTCTTTAATGGATTCTACGTCTGCTGTTTTCAGTCTTATCCTTTAATGGATTCTACGTCTGCTGTTTTCAGTCTTATCCTTTAATGGATTCTACGTCTGCTGTTTTCAGTCTTATCCTTTAATGGATTCTACGTCTGCTGTTTTCAGTCTTATCCTTTAATGGATTCTACGTCTGCTGTTTTCAGTCTTATCCTTTAATGGATTCTACGTCTGCTGTTTACAGTCTTATCCTTTAATGGATTCTACGTCTGCTGTTTTCAGTCTTATCCTTTAATGGATTCTACGTCTGCTGTTTTCAGTCTTATCCTTTAATGGATTCTACGTCTGCTGTTTACAGTCTTATCCTTTAATGGATTCTGTTTTCAGTCTTATCCTTTAATGGATTCTGCTGTTTTCAGTCTTATCCTTTAATGGATTCTACGTCTGCTGTTTTCAGTCTTATCCTTTAATGGATTCTCTTATCCTTTAATGTCTGCTGTTTTTCAGTCTTATCCTTTAATGGATTCTACGTCTGCTGTTTTCAGTCTTATCCTTTAATGGATTCTACGTCTGCTGTTTTCAGTCTTATCCTTTAATGGATTCTACTTCTGCTGTTTTCAGTCTTATCCTTTAATGGATTCTACGTCTGCTGTTTTCAGTCTTATCCTTTAAAAGCGGCAATCAGCCGTTGAAACAATAACAAACAGTCTCCCCACCCGTTTCGGTAAAAAGCTGAGGGACGGGGCTCAAACTCAGAGTTATGGATACGAGGACTGACCATCCATGATATTATCAAAAGGTTGCAGGTCGCCACTTTAAAGAAGCAATTGATGAAATCCCAAGTATTGTATTGTTATCAAGTGCTTCATTTCGTCCTGTATGACTTACATTTAAAGTCAGTCAGATGGTTTGAAGTAGTAATCTATGAAGTGCCAAAGCACACTTGGTGGACCGGAGCGACACCTTGGTCGTGTTCATTAGTGCACACCACAGCAAAACTTCTTGCAATGATAAACAAACTAAGCATTTGCCTGATGATAAACCTTCCAACTGTTTTACTTGTTTTGAAAGCAGTAAGTCCCCTCAATGTACTCTGAACATTTAATGACTCTAGGACCAAGAAAATGTATTCAAAATAGCTTCTGAAGTTCGGTAATTGTGTGTTTGTTAATGTTCATATGTAGCCGGTTTTTCTTCCATTTGGTGCCTAATGAACATGACCCAGCTGCTACACTGATGTTACTGAAGTCAGTCGTGGCATTAAGAGGATTTATTCATGAATGACTTTTCCCTTTAGTAGTACAAAGCAGGTAGTGGCCTGAGACTCAGAACGACTGATAGGAAACCCACTAAGTAACACAAACCATAGATGGCTTTATCTAGCGGCAGTGGAAGACTTCTGTTCTGATTCTCCCCCCTTTTCCAGTGCACATGGTTCTAGAAGCATAGCACTGGTGTCAGGATTGGCTGTGAGGCTGGAGGGAGATTCCATTGTCAAAGCCATAGGGGAGGGGGGGTAGTAGGCCAGTACAGTGCACGCTTTGGGAGAACGGTGGACAATTGGGACTCTAATTTATCTCCTGGTTACAAGCCTGGTTTCAACCTATCCAGTTGCTATAGTTGTTGTCGACAGTAGACATAAAAATATGACTGAAAACTCAAATCAGTACATAAATGACTAGATAGGAACATGCATATTACACAGATCAGTTGAGCAAACAAGCCTTGTGTTTTCAACGGGCGGTTTAATGTGTTTTTTCCCTTGGGCTTTTTATGGCTTTACCTTGACTGTTATCAGATAGACAGGGTCTAAGAGTTATGAGAAAGGACTTGTAGCCTGAATCCTAAATGACACCCTATCCCCTATATATAGTGCACTACTTTTAACCAGAGCCTTATGGGTCCTGGTCAAAAGTAGTGCACTATAAAGGGAATAGGGTGCCATTTGGGACACAACCAGTCTGCTTACAGCTCCTGAAGTGGGACAAAAACCCAGCAGTTTACATAGGACATTAATAGTAAGGCTTTCTTGGGCATTTGGCTTATCCTGTAGAATTCAGTAGTCTCACGATACACTGGTCAATTAAATAAACATACTTTTTTGACATTGAATAAAACATTGTGCTTGCATGTCATCAAGATAATTGTGCTAAATTGAAAACAAAAAAATAAAAAAACATTTTAAAGACACTACAGCCATTAAAAGAATTGGCATTTCAACTATGAATATCTAGTATGTACAGACACCAGAGGAGGCTGGTGGGAGGAAGATAGGAGGATCGGCTCACTAATGGCTGGGATGAAATAAATGGAACCGAGTCAAACATGTGGTTTCCATATTTGATACTATTCCATCCCAGCCATTACAATGAGCAGGTCCTCCTATATCTTCCTCCCACCAGCCTCCTGACAGACACATTCTCCTTCCTTCTGGAACACAGAAGCAGAGGACTAGAGTTCTGAACAGAGAGGGGGGAGACAAGCACACCGATTAGCTAAAGCAAGCACTTGCCCCTCCCACGAGAGCTCTCATTGGCCATTTTTCACATATCCCAAATCATGTGAGCTCCAATGTCACGTGACCAGGACCTGACTTTTGCCCCCGCGCCTGTTTCAGGGTAGAAGTCTCCTTTAAACCACATCATCCACTGAATTAGGAGTGAGCAGACCTGTGTTCAAACACTATTTAAAACCATTTCAAATACTTTATCGGTCTGTGCTTTCATCCAGTTTCCCTGTTGCAAATGAAACCAATATAAACGTTGACAGAGTGAAAACCCCACCCACCTTGCACTCCAGACAGACAAAAGCAAAACAAATATTTCAAATAGTATTTGAACCCAGGTCTGGTGATAAGGAGCTTTCACTTCCTTTCTCCATAATTCTATCCCAGTAATGGCATGGTGAAATTGCCCCTTGGCCTAGACACTGATCTTGGGTCAGTTTTGCATTTCCCCCACTAATGGTTAAGGTTAGGAATGAGGGAAGTGAAGCTGATCCTAGATCTGTACCTAGGGGAAACTTCACAGCGGAGCCCCTCAGTAGTTGGGGGGTTGGTATTCCCCCTGGGGTTGGGTGGAGCTGGGGGTGAAGGGGGGTTGTTGGAAGTCGTCTGGCACGCTGGAAGGGTACGGGGAGTAGGTGGTGGGGGTGTAGGCCGAGGGGGCGTAGGTCGGAGGGTAAGGGGTGTGCTGCTCCGGCGGAGACTCGGCATAGATGCTCTGGGTGACATCGGCAACACCACGGCGATATCTCCCCAAAGCGAAGTAGGTTAGGATTCCCTGTTGTAGACACAAATAATATATAATAATAATATATGCCATTTAGCAGACGCTTTTATCCAAAGCGACTTACAGTCATGTGTGCATACATTCTACGTATGGGTGGTCCCGGGAATCGAACCCACTACCCTGGCGTTACAAGCGCCATGCTCTACCAACTGAGCTACAGAAGGACCACAGAGGAGTCAATTAATGAATTCAATCAGTCAGTCAATGAATCAATTAGTGAATGAATAATTCAGTCAGTCAATGAATCAATTAGTGAATCAATAATTCAGTCAGTTAATGAATCAATTAGTGAATCAATAATTCAGTCAGTTAATGGATCAATTAGTGAATCAATAATTCAGTCAGTTAATGAATCAATAATTCAGTCAGTTAATGAATCAATTAGTGAATCAATAATTCAGTCAGTTAATGAATCAATTAGTGAATCAATAATTCAGTCAGTTAATGAATCAATTAGTGAATCAATAAGTCAGTCAGTTACTGAAGAGGTCGGTCAGTGTGGTGAAGTTATGACCAGGCCATAGTGTAGCTGTAGTAAAGGAGAGGCAGTAAGGCAGCTGTAGTGACAGTCCTCCTCACCCAGGTGGCGATAGAGAAGAAAGAGAAGGCAATGGCGGAGCGGGCGGCGTCCTGGGGGATTCCTCTGACATCAATCGTACGACTCCATTGGCTAGTCAGGAGGCAGAAACACACGAACCACAGGAACGTCCACACAACTGAGACAGACAGGAAACATGGAATATACATATTTACACTACAACTACCTACAGGGTCACGTTCATTAGGGAACACGACTGATACAGACAGACAGGAATATACATATTTACACTACAACTACCTACAGGGTCACGTTCATTAGGGAACACAACTGATACAGACAGACAGGAATATACATATTTACACTACAACTACCTACAGGGTCACGTTCATTAGGGAACACAACTGAAAACGTTATGAAACCTTTTATCAATTGGATTTTTTAAAAATATATATATATAAGCATTTCTTATTGTACGTTCCAGGCAGTCCCGCCCCGTTTCAGTCCGTTTTCTTCCATGTGGTGCTATGATGAACAAGACCCAGGTGTCTGGAAGCTCTTTCCTCACACCACAACCCTAGGTCCACACACACACCTCCTCACCTGAGAATCCCAGGTCGGCCATGACAGCGTACTTCCTCTCCTTTGCGTTGCTCATCAGCGGCATGTAGGCGTCCAATAAGAGGAAGAAAAAACAGGCCAGGAAGGCTGGAGAAATAAAGAGATACTTTAGAAATATATATTTTAACACTTTATTGAGACCGTAAGGAGACGAGGTGGTGAGTCAGGCAAGTGGGAGAAACAGGAAGGATGCAGGGTTTGAACCCCAGCCTCCTGAGGGGAGTCGTATTGAGACAAGGCATCAACCCCAGTCTCCTGCAGGGGAGTCGTATTGAGACAAGGCATCAACCCCAGTCTCCTGCGGGGAGTCGTATTATGAGACAAGGCATCAACCCCAGTCTCCTGCAGGGGAGTCGTATTGAGACAAGGCATCAACCCCAGTCTCCTGCAGGGGAGTCGTATTGAGACAAGGCATCAACCCCAGTCTCCTGTGGGGAGTCGTATTGAGACAAGGCATCAACCCCAGTCTCCTGCAGGGGAGTCGTATTGAGACAAGGCATCAACCCCAGTCTCCTGCAGGGGAGTCGTATTATGAGACAAGGCATCAACCCCAGTCTCCTGCAGGGGAGTCGTATTGAGACAAGGAATCAACCCCAGTCTCCTGCGGGGAGTCGTATTGAGACAAGGCATCAACCCCAGTCTCCTGTGGGGAGTCGTATTGAGACAAGGCATCAACCCCAGTCTCCTGCAGGGGAGTCGTATTGAGACAAGGCATCAACCCCAGTCTCCTGCGGGGAGTCGTATTATGAGACAAGGCATCAACCCCAGTCTCCTGCAGGGGAGTGAGGAATCAACCCCAGTCTCCTGCGGGGAGTCAATCCTGCGGGAATGATGAGACAAGGAATCAACCCCAGTCTCCTGCGGGGAGTCGTATGATGAGACAAGGAATCAACCCCAGTCTCCTGAGGGGAGTCGTATGATGAGACAAGGAATCAACCCCAGTCTCCTGAGGGGAGTCGTATTGAGACAAGGCATCAACCCCAGTCTCCTGCAGGGGAGTCGTATGATGAGACAAGGAATCAACCCCAGTCTCCTGAGGGGAGTCGTATGATGAGACAAGGAATCAACCCCAGTCTCCTGAGGGGAGTCAAGGAATCAACCCCATGATGAGACAAGGAATCAACCCCAGTCTCCTGCAGGGGAGTCTCAACCCCAGTCTCCTGCAGGGGAGTCGTATGATGAGACAAGGAATCAACCCCAGTCTCCTGAGGGGAGTCATATGATGAGACAAGGAATCAACCCCAGTCTCCTGAGGGGAGTCATATGATGAGACAAGGAATCAACCCCAGTCTCCTGAGGGGAGTCATATGATGAGACAAGGAATCAACCCCAGTCTCCTGAGGGGAGTCATATGATGAGACAAGGAATCAACCCCAGTCTCCTGAGGGGAGTCAGTCAAGGAATGACCCCAGTCTTCTGAGACAATGATGGAGACAACCCCAGTCTCCTGAGGGGAGTCATATTAGGAGACAAGGAATCGACCCCAGTCTTCTGAGGGGAGTCATATGATGAGACAAGGAATCAACCCCAGTCTCCCGAGGGGAGTCGTATTATGAGATGCTACCACTACACCATAGCTCTGCATAAAGAGATACTTTCTATTGTCGATTGTCACAGAGACACAAACAATTATTTTTCTGTTATCTGAACCCAGGGCACAACGGCGGGAGATGCCATCTCTGATCCGGTTTGCTACCTGGCCCCGACCAGATTCTCCCACTCAAAGGTGGTTTCCCCCTAGGCACAGATCTAGGATCAGCTTCCCTTCCCCAATCGTAACTATTAGTGGGGGAAATGCTTCACTGTCCCAAGATCAGCATCTGGAGGAGACTTCACCCAACAGCATTTTCTCAGTCAAGCCCTGGGATTAGAACCTGTAACCCAGAACCACTAGACTACTTACCTATGACACCGATGCCCACAGCGTAGTGACACGCCGAGTCATTCTGGTTGAAGACGCAATGCGCGTCGGGACTGTGCGATTTGTTGACAAATCCCTCCGCCGTGATGCAGGAGAAGACCACGATGGAAAAAATCTAAGAAGAGGAAGAGAGGAAAGTTTCAAATTGACTGTTTTCACTGTAACCTGCATGTTTATTTATCCATCTAGTCGTCCCTCAACGACG
>NW_025745883.1:112500-175000 GCF_021184085.1 Oncorhynchus gorbuscha | reverse complement strand
TCTGGTCTTGGTTAGATATTATTGAACAGGGCCTAGGGCCATCTGGTCTTGGTTAGATATTATTGAACAGGGCCATCTGGTCTTGGTTAGATATTATTGAACAGGGCCATCTGGTCTTGGTTAGATATTATTGAACAGGGCCTAGGGGCATCTGGTCTTGGTTAGATATTATTGAACAGGGCCTAGGGGCATCTGAAAAGTAGATGTCGCACCCACACAACATTTTTGGGGAGTTCCTCAAACCTAATGGACCAAGAAAGGGAGATCCCTAAAATTACAATCTCTACCATTAGACCAATCAGACCACGACTGACTAACTGGGCCTCTCTCTCTTCCTCTTTGGAAAGTCCCTCTCACTGCCTTCTGGTGGATCAACGTGACATTACAACATGACTGTTGATGACCAAGCCAAATGGTCAGGCAGTGTGTGCTGCTCCCACTCACTGCTATATGAACACGTCTTTTCCTATGTCAAACAATAGGCCTAATGTTGAGGGGGAAACGATTTTTCTCAGAGTTTAATTTGTGTGTGTGATTGTCATTATTGGACAAACAGGCCCTGGTATCTCAGAAGGCAGAAGTGTCCATGTGTTTAGGCTACTTTAGGCTGTTGTCCCATTACGTCCTATAACCTCACCTGTATCAGACCATGGAAACACACCGTGTTCACTACGTTCCCCTTCAGCCTGGTTTCAGCTGTGTGAATCCTTTAAGTCTGATATATATACCTCTGCGTTGTGTTTCTAAACAATAACAGCAGCAGCAGCAGGCATCACATGGGGGCTAGTTCCCCTCAGTGTGTGTGTGTGTGTGTGTGGTGTGTGTGTGTGTGTGTAACATCTTCAACACTTTGTGTCATGTCATGCATATGGACTGACCATGAAGCTCCATGTAAGCCTGGTTGGAAGTGTAGCCTGGGCACATAGCTTGGTCTAATCGATTTATCAAATAACCAACCCCCCTCCATTATCGCTTCAATAGTATCCTGATTGTTGTTGTCAGTCGCACGTCCGCGTGAGCAGCTGTACTTTGCGGTGTCGTGACATCAACTGTAACATTATACATCTATCAAGAGGAATACGAGTCGACAATAACACATTGGCTAATATGCAATTAGAGGGCCATCTGTGGTAAAAATATATATTCGGGATGATCAGATCAACATTTAACACAGACGGCATAGTTCGCTCAGTTACGTTAGATAAAAAGACAAAGTGACAGGTGACGTTAGACAATGTCTTAACGTTAAGCCTCTGCTCAACTTCCTTGAAACATTTTAGTCAATAAGTAACTCCCGTTATTACTCTCGGTGTTCATTGCCTTGTCAAACTCACCCAACTCAAGAAGCGCACGATAGTGTGCGGTTGTTTAGCAAACTTGTGAAAGTCGAAGCCACCGCCTGCGAGCGAAGCTCCGTACGCACTAGCGCCACCAACTCCCCCGGTCTCCTCCATCTCTGTCGCTCAACTTCAGCACAGGTCACAAGACAAGCAGCCGTTGATTTAGCCACGGATCTTCCCTGTAACACACAGATCGCCAGACTTACCAACCGCTTTCTTGTTTTCTCGCCAACGACTTTCCTGAAAGTAAAAGGACGCCTACAACGACGTACGTGGCGTGGCGTGCTTTCTCCCAAGGGACCGTCGTGAAAATGTAATTTCCCACAAAAGTGAACAATATTGATACGATGCGGCTCACTTGGTCATAAACATGGTCATATGGTTCTCTTTGTGACGTCGCAGACAGCAGACGTCATAATTATCTATCCACTTTTATTCAACAAAAATATTTTGTATTTGTCTGTCTTGTAGCAATGGACATCTCCCTAATAGTTCATTGTATTCAGTTGTCTCTCTCTCTCTCTCTCTCTCTCTCTCTCTCTCTCTCTCTCTCTCTCTCTCTCTCTCTCTCTCTCTCTCTCTCTCTCTCTCTCTCTCTCTCTCTCTCATTAATTCAGTTTACATTTTATTTGCATGGAAAACATGTGTTTACATTGCCAAAGCAAGTGATATAAACAACAAACAAAAGCGAGAAGACAAAACAATATTAACAAAAAACTATTAGAAATGAACAGTAAACATTGCAGTCACAAAGGTTTGAAAAAGGCATTTCAAGTGTTATATTATCGGCTGTGCACAATGTTTTAGCAACGTGCAAATAGTTGTAGTACGAATAGTAGTGGAAGATAAATGAACACAAGTACAGGTAGTATTTACAGTGGTGTTTGTGCTCCACTGGCTGCCCTTTTCTCATGGCAACAGGCCACACGTCGTGCTGCTGTGATGGAACACTGGTATTTCACCCAGAAGTTATGGGAGTTTATCAATGTTTAGTTTGTTTTCAAATTCTTTGTGATCTGGGTAATCTGAGGGAAATACGTGTCTCTAATATGGTCATACATTTGGCAGGAGGTTAGGAAGTGCAGCTCAGTTTCCACCTCATTTTGTGGGCAGTGAGCACATAGCCTGTCTTCTCTCGAGAGCCATGTCTGCCTACGGCGGCCTTTCTCAATAGCAAGGCTATGCTCACTGAGTCTGTACATCATTTTGGGTCAGTCACAGTGGTCAGGTAATCTGCCACTGTGTACCCTCTGTTTAGGGCCAAATAGCATTGTAGTTTGCTCTGTTTTTTGGGGTGATTATTTCCAGTATGTCAAATAGTTATCTTTTTTTTTTGCTTCCTCATAACTTGGTTGGGTCTAATTGTGTTGCTGTTCTGGGACTCTGTGGGGTCTGTTTGTGTTTGTGAACAGAGCGCCAGAACCAGCTGGCTGAGGTACCTCTGCTCTGGGTTCATCTCTCTGTAGGGGAGGGCTTTGTGATGGAATGTGTAGGAATCGCTTATTTTTAGATGGTTGTAGAATTCAAAAGTTATTTTGTGGAATTTCATCCTCCAAGGTGTTCTTCAGTTCCTGGTGTAGCTGCAGCCACTCGTCTGTCGATTCTACTTCCTCCTGTGGATCAGTGACATCAGTCTGATTGATTGGTTCATTTATTGATTGATTAATTGGTTAACTGATTCATGGTGGATGGATGGATTAATAGATTGATTGGTTGATTGATTGATCAGTTAGTTGATTAATTGATTGATTGATTGATTGATTGATCAGTTAGTTGATTAATTGATTGATTGATCAGTTAGTTGATTAATTGATTGATTGATTGATTGATCAGTTAGTTGATTAATTGATTGATTGATTGATTGATCAGTTAGTTGATTAATTGATTGATTGATCAGTTAGTTGATTAATTGATTGATTGATCAGTTAGTTGATTGATTGGTTGATTGATGGGTTAGTTGATTGATTGATTGATTGATTGATTGATCAGTTAGTTGATTAATTGATTGATTGATCAGTTAGTTTATTAATTGATTGATCAGTTAGTTGATTAATTGATTGATTGATCAGTTAGTTGATTGATTGATTGATTTATCAGTTAGTTGATTAATTGATTGATTGATCAGTTAGTTGATTAATTGATTGATTGATCAGTTAGTTGATTGATTGATTGATCAGTTAGTTGATTGATTGATTGATCAGTTAGTTGATTAATTGATTGATTGATCAGTTAGTTGATTAATTGATTGATTGATCAGTTAGTTGATTGATTGGTTGATTGATTGATGGGTTAGTTGATTAATTGATTGATCCGTTAGTTGATTAATTGATTGATCAGTTAGTTGATTAATTGATTGATTGATCAGTTAGTTGATTGATTGGTTGATTGATTGATGGGTTAGTTGATTCATTGATTGATTGATCAGTTAGTTGATTAATTGATCAGTTAGTTGATTGATTGGTTGATTGATTGATGGGTTAGTTGATTGATTGATTGATCAGTTAGTTGATTGATTGATTGATGGAGGCTACATTACCTGATCTGAGTCAAGGATTCTGGCTGCTCTCACCACTCCGTCATCCTCCATGTATTCCTCTTCATCCTTCATCGGGAGAAAAGGGGAATATGTTACACTCTGTGGGGAAGTTCCAAATGAACATGAATGTGAAGTATGTACTTATTATCTTTCCACACACACACACACACACACACACACACACACACACACACACACACACACACACACACACACACACACACACACACACACACACACACACACACACACACACACACACACACACACACACACACACACACACACACACACACACAATAACTTTTTATCATTCTCGGCCACCATAATGCACTGGCGACCCAGGAACTCTTCATCATCATCAGATACCATTATGTTGTGCATCTCCAGACCCAACTTGAGATCCAGCCTGTAGGAGATGGAGGAATACGGGGATGAATATCTGGCCACTGGGAAACAGGTGAGATCTCAGGGCTGAGGTTGTTATGGGAAGTAAATTCACTTACGTAGACTTTTCAACAAGATACTGTCTTTTCTCTGTGGGAAAAACAGGCAACAGGGTTAGAGAGACAAACTGAAAAGAGAGAGGAGAGAGAGAGACAGAGAGGCAAACTGAAAAGAGTGAGGTGAGAGAGAGAGAGACACAAACTGAAAAGAGAGAGAAGAGGAGTGAGAGACAATCTGAAAGAGAGAGAGGAGTGTGAGAGACAGAGAGACAAACTGAAAAGAGTGAGGAGAGAGAGAGAGAGAGGCAAACTGAAAAGAGTGAGGTGAGAGAGAGAGAGACACAAACTGAAAAGAGAGAGAAGAGGAGTGAGAGACAATCTGAAAGAGAGAGAGGAGTGTGAGAGACAGAGAGACAAACTGAAAAGAGAGAGGGGTGTGAGAGACAGAGAGACAAACTGAAAAGAGAGAGAGACAGCGAGACAAACTGAAAAGAGAGAGAGACAGAGAGACAAACTGAAAGAGAGAGAGAGAGGGGTGTGAGAGACAGAGAGACAAACTGAAAGAGAGAGAGACAGACAAACTGAAAAGAGAGAGAGACAGAGAGACAAACTGAAAGAGAGAGAGACAGAGAGATAAACTGAAAGGAGAGAGACAAACTGAAAGGAGAAATAGGAGCGAGAGAGACGAGAGAGACAGAGAGACAAACTGAAAAGAGAGAGAGGAGCGAGAGAGTGGAGAATAAGTAGTGTACACTCACGGTACAGCAGACCAATGAAACAACAGGTGGTCACCAAGGTAACCAGGAAGAGGAAACAGCCGAACACAACAGCCACCACCGTGGTAGGGAGGTGGTTCAACACTGGCAGAGGAAGAAGAAGAGGTAAACAAACAAAAACAACTTCAAACATCTAAATACAGGCTTTGATTGAACTACATACAACCCATTGACCTTATGTAGAGCCATGTGTCTGTAAGAGTCACACACACTCAATTCCAGTCAAACAAGGACTGTCATGCCTGGGATGGAGAGGAGAGAGGAGAGAGGAGAGAGGTTAACATGACACATTCTACCCACACAAGGACTCAATGTACTGGCCTCAATGTACCGCTGCCAGCATGGGTTTGAATCTGGCCTCAATGTACCGCTGCCAGAATGGGTTTGAATCTGGCCTCAATGTACCGCTGCCAGAATGGGTTTGAATCTGGCCTCAATGTACCGCTGCCAGCATGGGTTTGAATCTGGCCTCAATGTACCGCTGCCAGCATGGGTTTGAATCTGGCCTCAATGTACCGCTGCCAGAATGGGTTTGAATCTGGCCTCAATGTACCGCTGCCAGCATGGGTTTGAATCTGGCCTCAATGTACCGCTGCCAGCATGGGTTTGAATCTGGCCCACTGCTCTTTCAGCTATCTCTCTCTATCCAATCAAAATATATTTAAGAAAAAGAAAAGACTCGTCTTAGACCAAACCTTTTTTATCGATGTACCTCGCCTCACTGCTGATCACCGTAGTGTCATCAAAGCTGTCGGACACCTCACAATGGTACGTTCCGGCGCTGCTCCTCCCCACAGATAGCAACAAAATGGATTGCTTCGGCTGGTTCTCCACCCAGTAGAACTCTCCACGGCCTTCGAGAACAGTTCCGTTGAGGAACCAGCGGTACTGGGGATAGGTTCCCCTCTCCACAGAACAGTAGAACCTCAGGCCCACAATGGAGAAGTTTTCTCCCACGTCGGTGTCATAGTGCATCGTCAGAGCTCCACCTACTGGAACTGGGGGGGGGGGGGGGGGGGGGGGGGGGGGCTTATCATGTGCATACTGGCTATCATTTTACAAAAAAACATTTTCACTCTGAAGGGGAAAAGGATGCCATTTGGGATGCAAACATGAAATGATGAGTTTCAATGTATGATAATTTATAAGTACAGTGGGTGATAAGTCTAGTGGGTGATAAGTCCAGTGGGTGATAAGTCCAGTGGGTGATATGTCCAGTGGGTGATAAGTCTAGTGTGTGATAAGTCCAGTGAGTGATAATTCCAGTGGGTGATAAGTCTAGTGGTGATAAGTCTAGTGGTGATAAGTCCAGTGGGTGATAAGTGTAGTGGGTGATAAGTCCAGTGGGTGATAAGTCTAGTGGTGATAAGTACAGTGGGTGATAAGTCTAGTGGGTGATAAGTTTAGTGGTGATATGTCTAGTGGTGATAAGTCCAGTGGGTGATAAGTCTAGTGGTGATAAGTCTAGTCGTGATAAGTCCAGTGGTGATAAGTCCAGTGGGTGATAAGTCCAGTGGGTGATAAGTCCAGTGGGGGATAAGTCCAGTGGGTTATAAGTCCAGTGGGTGATAAGTCCAGTGGGGGATAATTCCAGTGGGGGATAATTCCAGTGGGTGATAAGTCCAGTGGGTGATAAGTCCAGTGGGGGATAAGTCCAGTGGGGGATAAGTCCAGTGGGGGATAAGTCCAGTGGGTGATAAGTCCGGTGGGTGATAAGTCTGGTGGGTGATAAGTCTAGTGGTGATAAGTCCAGTGGTGATAAGTCCAGTGGGTGATACGTCTAGTGGGTGATAAGTCCAGTGGGTGATAAGTGTAGTGGGTGATAAGTCTAGTGGTGATAAGTCCAGTTGGTGATAAGTCTAGTGGTGATAAGTCCAGTGGGTGATAAGTCTAGTGGTGATAAGTCCAGTGGTGATAAGTCTAGTGGGTGATAAGTCTAGTGGGTGATAAGTCTAGTGGTGATAAGTCTAGTGGTGATAAGTCCAGTGGTGATAAGTCCAGTGGGTGATAAGTGTAGTGGGTGATAAGTGTAGTGGGTGATAAGTCTAGTGGTGATAAGTCCAGTGGGTAATAAGTCCAGTGGGTGATAAGTCCAGTGGTGATAAGTCTAGTGGGTGATAAGTCCAGTGGGCGATAAGTCCAGTGGGTGATAAGTCCAGTGGCTGATAAGTCTAGTGGGTGATAAGTCCAGTTGGTGATAAGTCTAGTGGTGATATGTCTAGTGGCGATAAGTCCAGTGGGTGATAAGTCTAGTGGTGATAAGTCTAGTGGTGATAAGTCCAGTGGGTGATAAGTCCAGTGGGTGATAAGTCCAGTGGGGGATAAGTCCAGTTGGGGATAAGTCCAGTGGGGGGATAAGTCCAGTGGGGGGATAAGTCCAGTGGGGGATAAGTCCAGTGGGGGATAAGTACAGTGGGGGATAAGTACAGTGGGGGATAAGTCCAGTGGGGGATAAGTCCAGTGGGGGATAAGTCCAGTGGGGGATAAGTCCAGTGGGGGATAAGTCCAGTGGGGGATAAGTCCAGTGGATGATAAGTCCAGTGGGGGATAAGTCTGTGGGAGATAAGTCCAGTGGGTCTTGAGTGCTGAGAACAGAACTATAGGTCAAATAATTTGCTTGAAACAGACTGTCGGACAAAGAGACAGACAGATAGCGAGACAGACAGACTTACCAACGTGCATGGCCGTCCACTGACTGTACACCACCCTGTCTCCGTTCTGCGCCTGACACTGTAGAAAGCCCATGTGGAGATCTAGAACCATTGGAATAGAGAACGTGGCGAATCGCTCGTCAACCGTCTCCGTGCTAATGAACTCTGACCTGTTGTAGAGGGAGAAGGTGATGGGCGGAGTCCCGTTGAGTGATTGACACGTGACTAGGGCAAAGTAGGTCCCGCCTCTTTCCTTCAGTACCAGGAAGAGGAGGTCTGGTTCAGACACGAGCTCTGAAAGAGAGGAGAGGATGGATGGAGAGAGTTTTGAACAAGATATCATCTGAATACAGGGTTTGATTGAATACAACCCACTAACTTCACCCAAAATAATGTCACAAATATGAACATGTGACAGACTCCATTTCAGCTGTCAGGAGCTTTGAGAAATACGCAGTGTGGAGTTTTCCTGACCGCTGGACCTGACCAGGGAAAACTCCTGCCTCCTCTACACTCTAACCACTAGGCTGCCTGCCTCCTCTACACTCTAACCACTAGGCTACCTGCCTCCTCTACACTCTAACCACTAGCCTACCTGCCTCCTCTACACTCTAACCACTAGGCTACCTGCCTCCTCTACACTCTAACCACTAGGCTACCTGCCTCCTCTACACTCTAACCACTAGGCTACCTGCCTCCTCTACACTCTAACCACTAGGCTACCTGCCTCTATACTCTAACCACTAGGCTACCTGCCTCCTCTACACTCTAACCACTAGGCTACCTGCCTCTATACTCTAACCACTAGGCTACCTGCCTCCTCTACACTCTAACCACTAGGCTACCTGCCTCCTCTACACTCTAACCACTAGGCTACCTGCCTCTATACTCTAACCACTAGGCTACCTGCCTCCTCTACACTCTAACCACTAGGCTACCTGCCTCTATACTTAGGTAAACACATTCTGAAGGGAAATAACATTGCAGAATGTTTTGCGTCTGTGTTCTTCAATAAAAACATAAACTTTAGAAAGGGGGTCTTTAACCTGTCTCCTCTCCTTCATCTTGAACCTGTCTCCTCCCCTTCATCTTTAACCTGACTCCTCCCCTTCATCTTTAACCTGACTCCTCTCCTTCATCTTGAACCTGTCTCCTCCCCTTCATCTTTAACCTGACTCCTCCCCTTCATCTTTAACCTGACTCCTCTCCTTCATCTTTAACCTGTCTCCTCTCCTTCATCTTTAACCTGTCTCCTCCCCTTCATCTTTAACCTGTCTCCTCCCCTTCATATTTAACCTGTCTCCTCCCCTTCATCTTGAACCTGTCTCCTCCCCTTCATCTTTAACCTGACTCCTCCCCTTCATCTTTAACCTGACTCCTCCCCTTCATCTTGAACCTGTCTCCTCCCCTTCATCTTTAACCTGTCTCCTCCCCTTCATCTTTAACCTGTCTCCTCCCCTTCATCTTTAACCTGTCTCCTCCCCTTCATCTTTAACCTGTCTTAACAGGTGACATCCCCTTCATCTTTAACCTGTCTTTGTTTACCTTATCCCCAGTTCACCTATCACTGATTGAATCCAGAATGTGAGTTTAACAGGTTCTTATCCAGACATCAATAAGGGATCATAGCTTTCATCCTGAAGTCTTTGTGAGTTTAAGAGGTTTTTCCAGAACAACAGTGAGTCATTTAGAACAGTGAGTGTCCTTATCCAGAACAACAGTGAGTGCTTAGAGAGGTCCTAATCCAGAGCAACAGTGAGTGCTTACAGAGGTTCTTATCCAGAGCAACAGTGAGTGCTTACAGAGGTTCTTATCCAGAACAACAGTGAGTGCTTACAGAGGTCCTAATCCAGAACAACAGTGAGTGCTTACAGAGGTGCTTACAGAGGTTCCCAGAACAACAGTGAGTTATCCAGAACAACAGTGAGTGCTTACAGAGGTTCTTATCCAGAACAACAGTGAGTGCTTACAGAGGTTCTTATCCAGAGCAACAGTGAGTGCTTACAGAGGTTCTTATCCAGAACAACAGTGAGTGCTTACAGAGGTTCTTATCCAGAACAACAGTGAGTGCTTACAGAGGTCCTTATCCAGAACAACAGTGAGTGCTTACAGAGGTTCTTATCCAGAACAACAGTGAGTGCTTACAGAGTGTTCTTATCCAGAACAACAGTGAGTGCTTACAGAGGTTCTTATCCAGAACAACAGTGAGTGCTTACAGAGGTTCTTATCCAGAACAACAGTGAGTGCTTACAGAGGTCCTTATCCAGAACAACAGTGAGTGCCAGAATCCAGAACAACAGTGAGTGCTTACAGAGGTTCTTATCCAGAACAACAGTGAGTGCTTACAGAGGTTCTTATCCAGAACAACAGTGAGTGCTTACAGAGGTTCTTATCCAGAACAACAGTGAGTGCTTACAGAGGTTCTTATCCAGAACAACAGTGAGTGCTTACAGAGGTCCTAATCCAGAACAACAGTGAGTGCTTACAGAGGTTCTTATCCAGAGCAACTTACCATACTGAGTGCTTACTTTTTTGTACTGGTCACCCTTGGAAATCAAATCCACAACCCTGGCGTTGCAAGCGCCAAGCTCTACTAACTGAGTGCTACAGGGAGGTCGTCATTTAGGAAGGTTACCTTCACGTTCTTTGGCACAGGGACTATGGGGGTCTGCTTGAAACATGTTGGTGTTACAGACTAGGTCAGGGAGAGGTTGAAAACAGTTGGTCAGCTCATGCCACCCTGATTCTAGATCCAGGGTGAAGTTTCCCCATAGAACAGTGGTTCCCAACCAGGGGTACTAGGACCGCTGGGGGTACTTGGCCTACCCACAGGGGGTACTTGAGAAGTCTGATGAGACCGCAGGCCTGCTGGTAAAATGCACATGAGGGGTACTACGGGCAGAACAAAATTCAGTTGGTGGTACAGTAACCAAAAGGTTGAGATCCACTGCCATAAAGAATAATAGAGGACTCTTCTTTGTATCTGTCCCATTATGACATCTGTGAGAGCACGGGCAGCACCATTGAGAGCAGCTCCATTTTGAAGTAGTCAATTTTCTTCCTCTACTAATTCTACGAGTTGGTAAACAAACTGAAATGGTGCAGACCGCCACCTAGAGTGTGTTGTTTGAACAGATATAAAGCCAAGGTTGGTGATTTACTGTCACCTGCAGTCATGGAATGTTTGTTCACGAGCATAATTCATTGGCTGTTCCCTCCTGATGACCAGGATGGAATGATGTGATCCTTCCTTAACCCATAGGAAGTCCCACCCAGTTGACTAATTCAAAATGGTGAAATCCCTCTATGTTGCTGCCCATGTTAAAAAAAAAATTTGTGGCACTAGAGCCCTCTATCTATCTCTATGAGTACACCCTAGGTACAGATTTAGGATCAGCTTCCCTTCCCCCAAGCCTTAAGCATTAGTGTGGAAAATGCAAAAACTGACTCAAGATCAGCATCTGAGGCAACTTCACCCTACTCCATAATTATGTGATACAAATGACCCCTGACCTTTGACCTTGATGACCTTGGCAGTGCTCCTGGAGGAGTAGACCTTGGTGATGTTGAGTTGGTTGGTAGCAACACAGGTGTACTCCCCGCTGTCCTGGGGCACCATCCTGTAGTAGTGCATACAAATACAGATACTGTCAACAATATTTCCAGTGAGTTTTCACATATAAGAAGCTAAATAATAAAACATTGACAAAGATCTATGTGACTGGAATGGTGTATTTGTCAATAAATATATCAGTTCTCTTCAGTTGTTTGCATATCCAATGCACCCCTGATCTAAGATGCATCTTCAGGTGGGCACAAATGAACCTCTGAAAGACAAACACAAGACAGACAGACCAGACAGACCAGGAATAACAGACCATCCACAATACAGTACCTGTAGATGAAGAGTTGTTCCTGTGTCTGATTGTGTAAAGGAGACAGGGGGAGGGGCTTCCCATCCACCAGCCACTGGTAGGAGACGTGGGTCCCTTTGGCGATGTTACAACGTAGGGACAGTGGCTTCCCTTCGTAGAACTCCACAGACCCTGATTGGACTACAACCTCTGCACCATTGACTGGGTCTGTGGGAGAACACATACAACCATGCAGTAGAACCATTCTTAGCACCATAGAATCTGATAATGTTGTGTTCTAATTCTAGGAGGGCATTTTAGATCTGTGAAAACATTTTAGTTCTATTAAGACATTGTAATTGTATAAAGACATTCAAATACTATGAGGACATTCTAGTTCAATGAAGAAATTTGCATTATCTGAGGACATTCTAGTTATATGAGTACATTCTAGTTCTATGAGTACATTCTAGTTCTATGAGTACATTCTAGTTCTATGAGTACATTCGAGTTCTATGAGTACATTCTAGTTCTATGAGTACATTCTAGTTCTATGAGTACATTCTAGTTCTATGAGTACATTCGAGTTCTATGAGTACATTCTAGTTCTATGAGTACATTCTAGTTCTATGAGTACATTCTAGTTCTATGAGTACATTCTAGTTCTATGAAGACATTCTAGTTCTATGAAGACATTCTAGTTCTATGAAGACATTGTAAACGCAGCAAAAAAGGAAACGTCCTCACTGTCAAACTGTGTTTATTTTCAGCAAACTAAACATGTGTAAATATTTGTATGAATATAAGGTTCAACAACTGAGACATAAACTGAACAAGTTCCACAGACATGTGACTAACAGAAATGGAATAATGTGTCCCTGAACAAAGGGGGGTCAAAATCAAAAGTAACAGTCAGTATCTGGTGTGGCCACCAGCTGCATTAAGTACTGCAGTGCATCTCCTCCTCATGGACTGCACCAGATTTTCCAGGTCTTGCTGTGAGATGTTTCCCCACTCTTCCACCAAGGCACCTGCAAGTTCCCGGACATGTCTGGGGGGAACGGCCCTAGCCCTCACCCTCCGATCCAAGAGGTCCCAGACGTGATCAATGGGATTGAGATCCGGGGTCTTCGCTGGCCATGGCAGAACACTGACATTCCTGTCTTTCAGGAAATCACGCACAGAACGAGCAGTATGGCTGGTGGCATTGTCATGCTGGAGGGTCATGTCAGGATGAGCCTGCAGGAAAGGTACCACATGAGGCAGGAGGATGTCTTCCCTGTAACGCACAGCGTTG
This sequence comes from Oncorhynchus gorbuscha, assembly GCF_021184085.1. Lineage (NCBI taxonomy): Eukaryota > Metazoa > Chordata > Actinopteri > Salmoniformes > Salmonidae > Oncorhynchus > Oncorhynchus gorbuscha. The sequence continues at coordinate 162,100 of NW_025745883.1, read as the reverse complement.
TCATGCTGGAGGGTCATGTCAGGATGAGTCTGCAGGAAAGGTACCACATGAGGGAGGAGGATGTCTTCCCTGTAACGCACAGCGTTGTCATGCTGGAGGGTCATGTCAGGATGAGCCTGCAGGAAGGGTACCACATGAGGGAGGAGGATGTCTTCCCTGTAACACACAGATTTGAGATTGCCTGCAATGAAAACAAGCTCAGTTCGATGATGCTGTGACACACCGCCCCAGACCATGACGGACCCTCCACCTCCAAACCGATCCCTCTCCAGAGTACAGGCGTCGGTGTAACGCTCAGTCCTTCGACAATAAACACGAATCCAACGATCACCCTCGGGGAGACAAAACCGCGTCTCGTCAGTGAAGACCACTTTGAGCCAGTCCTGTCTGGTCCAGCGATGGTGGGTTTGTGCCCATAGGCGATGTTGTTGCCGGTGATGTCTGGTGAGGACCTGCCTCACAACAGGCCTACAAGCCCGCTGAGTGGCCTTATACAGCTCATTGAGTGGCCTTATACAGCTCGCTGAGTGGCCTTATACAGCTCGCTGAGTGGTCTTATACAGCTCGCTGAGTGGTCTTATACAGCTCGCTGAGTGGCCTTATACAGCTCGCTGAGTGGTCTTATACAGCTCGCTGAGTGGCCTTATACAGCTCGTTGAGTGGTCTTATACAGCTCGCTGAGTGGTCTTATACAGCTCGCTGAGTGGTCTTATACAGCTCGCTGAGTGGTCTTATACAGCTCGCTGAGTGGTCTTATACAGCTCGCTGAGTGGCCTTATACAGCTCGCTGAGTGGTCTTATACAGCTCGCTGAGTGGCCTTATACAGCTCGTTGAGTGGCCTTATACAGCTCGCTGAGTGGCCTTATACAGCTCGCTGAGTGGTCTTATACAGCTTATACGGAAAATAATCTTTGTCCAGTTTGAGGTCACTGTTCTTGTAATCACTGTTCATATATCCAGAAGCTATTTTCGGTCATAAGAGACAGTAGCATCAACATTATGTATAAAATAAGTTACAAACGATGCGAAAAACACACAACTGGATAGGAGCCCGTAAAATGGCGGCCATCCCCTCTGGCGCCATTCTTCCAGGACAAAACAGAGGTATTAATACAGGGTCTACGACTCACCGACTACTCGGAGGTGGTGTCTTTGACTGACAGTGGGGTGTATTACTGTGTTGTTCTGGACGCTGGCTACACACACCATGTAGCCCTCGTAGGAAGCAGTGATGAACAGAGGGAAATTGGCCTTCTCACCAGACAGAGCACTGTAGAAGCCTAAGGCCTTGGACCGGTCACCTTCCCTGAGGACAGATTACAGTAATGGATTGGATAAATAGCAGTGGTAAAAATGTATATTTTATTGTGTTGTTTACATGGCATTATATTGACAGGGCTCTGTAGAAACTTAAAGCTGCAATTTGTAACTTTTTGAGGGCGACCCAACCAAATTCACATAGAAATGTGAGTTATAGATCTGTAATCCTCATTAAAAGCCTGTCTCAGAAGCGGTAGATCTGCTCTATGTGTGCTATTTCTATGCTTCCCGTTCTTAAGTTTTGTTTTTGCATCTTTTACTTTCAGTTTTGTACACCAGCTTCAGACAGCAAATATACAGAAATATATTTCACAGCGGTTTAGGGTACAATGATTCTCTACACTATACATGCGTGTTTTGTCACATAAACTGAAATTCGAATTTTAACAACCAGGAAATGGCAGGGCCATTTCTACATTGTGCATCTTTAAGGTCTTGTCTAATGTGAGTTTCAAATTGACCCCTAGAATCCTACCCCCTAGGCACTGCATTCGATTGATTAGCCTACTGATATATTCATATTGACAACACTCTTTCCAGATCTCCAGTACTTAGGGTCTTGAGGTAGATATTTTTGCAATCTTAACCAAACACTTAGCAAGCTGGTCAAGGTTTTGGGTTGACAGTCATTTGAGTCTCGGTCAGAGCTACCCTCTGAATTCCCTACAATACAGCAACACCCACCTGAATAGCTGGTAGAGGAGGGACTCTTCTTTAGGGTAATGCAGAACTTCACACTGGAATTCTTCTACAGTCTTCTCTAGGGCTGTTGAGGGGCCGTACAGCAACGGTCTGCCTAGGACTGAGGCTCCTGGGACTGAGGCTCCTGGGACGGGGACAACACAACACAGTCAGACACACACACACACACACACACACACACACACACACACACACACACACACACACACACACACACACACACACACACACACACACACACACACACACACACACACACACACACACACACACACAACAAAAAAATTGGCACAAAACTTACTTGTCTCCTGGCAGAAGGTGTAGAAACCTTCAAAGAAGAAGAAAAAGAAGACTGTTGGTGTTCTATAAAATAATCATCTGAAAGCCATAATAACAAGTACAGCACGACTCACCCAGTAAAACTACTACTGTTGTTCTGAGAGTAGTCATCTTCTCTCCTTCCTCCGTATCCACAAAACCCAATTTGACTGGACGTTTGTTTTTGACTGAAGAAGCAGATATGGACTTGCATCCGTGTGTGTGTAAAGGTTTGAATGTGTTTACATTTGTTGTGTGTGTGTGTGTACTGCAGTTAGTGGTTGGAGGGGTTAGTGGTTATGGAGGGTGGTGAGAGTGAATGAATGGTGGAGACAGAGAGAGCAGGATGTGGGGGGCCGATAAAAATAACAGAAAGAAAGGTTAGGACCTAGTAACCTACACGCCCCACTACACACACACTCCAGACACACCCAGCACACACACACACACACACACACACACACACACACACACACACACACACACACACACACACACACACACACACACACACACACACACACACACACACACACACACACACACACACACACACACACACACACACACACACCTAGCCACACACACCAGACACACACACACACACCAGACACACACACACACACCAGCAGACACACACACACACACACACACCAGCAGACACACACACACACACACACACCAGCAGACACACACACACACACACCAGCAGACACACACACACACACACACCAGCAGCAACACACACACCAGCAGACACACACACACACAGCAGCACACACACACACACACACACACACACACACACACACACACACACACACACACACACACACACACACACACACACACACACACACACACACATGTGCACAGAACTGATAGTACTATACACCGTCCCCCTCCCTTATACCCCCTCTCTCCAACAGCAGTTCCACAAAAACACAACATGTTTCAAATTTCGCAACTTTATTAACACACGAGATGTAGCATTACATTTTGTATTGTTTCAGTATTGATAACAATTCTTCCATTAAAAGTCATAAAACATTTGAAAAGACAATTTAGTCTTAATTTTTTGCACATTGGTGCAATTTTCACATGTGGTACATTTTCACAAGTATGTGGTACATTTTCACAACTCTTAGACTCTAAACAGATAATCAAAATGTCATGTGGTCAAAACTCTAAGCACATTTTCCATTGACTGAGTACTACAATCAAATTCACAACGTCACTTGTTCACTGCACCAAATCACTCTTTCAATTTGCACATATTCAAGTATTCAAGTATCTGCCTTTCAAAATGCAATATTCACTTTACTTTTGATATGATTTTCTTGTCATTTGTCTATCGCTTAATCAAACGGCTCAAAACGGATAACTGCTGAACCAAAATGGAGTAGTGCTTAGCTTACCTATATAGTTTCATAACTACTGAACCAAAATGGAGTAGTGCTTAGCTTACCTATATAGTTTCATAACTACTGAACCAAAATGGAGTAGTGCTTAGCTTACCTATATAGTTTCATAACTACTGAACCAAAATGGAGTAGTGCTTAGCTTACCTATATAGTTTCATAACTACTGAACCAAAATGGAGAAGTGCTTAGCTTACCTATATAGTTTCATAACTACTGAACCAAAATGGAGTAGTGCTTAGCTTACCTATATAGTTTCATAACTACTGAACCAAAATGGAGTAGTGCTTAGCTTACCTATATAGTTTCATAACTACTGAACCAAAATGGAGTAGTGCTTAGCTTACCTATATAGTTTCATAACTACTGAACCAAAATGGAGTAGTGCTTAGCTTACCTATATAGTTTCATAACTACTGAACCAAAATGGAGTAGTGCTTAGCTTACCTATATAGTTTCATAACTACTGAACCAAAATGGAGTAGTGCTTAGCTTACCTATATAGTTTCATAACTACTGAACCAAAATGGAGTAGTGCTTAGCTTACCTATATAGTTTCATAACTACTGAACCAAAATGGAGTAGTGCTTAGCTTACCTATATAGTTTCATAACTACTGAACCAAAATGGAGTAGTGCTTAGCTTACCTATATAACTACTGAACCAAAATGTTTCATAACTACTGAACCAAAATGGAGTAGTGCTTAGCTTACCTATATAGTTTCATAACTACTGAACCAAAATGGAGTAGTGCTTAGCTTACCTATATCGTTTCATAACTACTGAACCAAAATGGAGTAGTGCTTAGCTTACCTATATAGTTTCATAACTACTGAACCAAAATGGAGTAGTGCTTAGCTTACCTATATAGTTTCATAACTACTGAACCAAAATGGAGTAGTGCTTAGCTTACCTATATAGTTTCATAACTACTGAACCAAAATGGAGTAGTGCTTAGCTTACCTATATAGTTTCATAACTACTGAACCAAAATGGAGTAGTGCTTAGCTTACCTATATAGTTTCATAACTACTGAACCAAAATGGAGTAGTGCTTAGCTTACCTATATACTGTTTCATAACTAACTGAACCAAAATGGAGTAGTGCTTAGCTTACCTTACCTATATAGTTTCATAACTACTGAACCAAAATGGAGTAGTGCTTAGCTTACCTATATAGTTTCATAACTACTGAACCAAAAGTAGTGGCTTACCTATATAGTTTCATAACTACTGAACCAAAATGGAGTAGTGCTTAGCTTACCTATATAGTTTCATAACTACTGAACCAAAATGGAGTAGTGCTTAGCTTACCTATATAGTTTCATAACTACTGAACCAAAATGGAGTAGTGCTTAGCTTACCTATATAGTTTCATAACTACTGAACCAAAATGGAGTAGTGCTTAGCTTACCTATATACCTATATAGTTTCATAACTACTGAACCAAAATGGAGTAGTGCTTACCTTACATAACTAACCAAAATGGATGCTTAGTTTCATAACTACTGAACCAAAATGGAGTAGTGCTTAGCTTACCTATATAGTTTCATAACTACTGAACCAAAATGGAACCAAAGTTTCATGGAACCAAAATGTAGTGCTTAGCTTACCTATATAGTTTCATAACTACTGAACCAAAATGGAGTAGTGCTTAGCTTACCTATATAGTTTCATAACTGGACTGAACATAACAAAAAAATGGAGTAGTAGTTTCATAACTTGAACCAAAATGGAGTAGTGCTACATTACAATATTACTGGGTGTAACCAAAATGGAGAAGTGCAGCTTACCTATATAGTTTCATAACTGCTGAACCAAAATGTTTCATAACTACTGAACCAAAATGGAGTAGTGCTTAGCTTACCTATATAGTTTCATAACTACTGGAACCAATATATTTCATAACTGCTGAACCAAAATGGAGTAGTGCTTAGCTTACCTATATAGTTTCATAACTACTGAACCAAAATGGAGGAGTAGTGCTAGTGCTTAGCTTACCTATATATATAACTGTTGGAGTCATTACCTACATAACTGAAACCAAAATGGAGTAGTGCTTAGCTTACCTATATATAACTGCTGTTGCTCATAACATAACTGCTGAACCAAAATGGAGTAGTGCTTAGCTTACCTATATAGTTTCATAACTGCTGAACCAAAATGGTTTCATAACTGTGAACCAAAATGGAGTAGCTTAGCTTACCTATATAACTTTGAACATAACTACTGAACCAAAATGGAGTAGTGCTTAGCTTACCTATATAGTTTCATAACTACTGAACCAATATGTTTATACCTGGAGTTGCTTAGCATTACAATAGTTTCATAACTGCTGAACCAAAATGGAGAAGTGCTATAGCTTATGTTTATACCTGGGTTGTACATAACAATACTGAACCAAAATGGAGTAGTGCTTGTAGCTTACCTTGTATGGATAGTTTCATAGTTTCATAACTGGGTTGAACCATTAAATGGAGTAGTGCTTGCTTACCAATATATCAGTTTCATACCTGGGTGAACCAAAATGGAGTAGTGCAATATATACCTGTTTACCTGGGTTGTATAGCAATATACCTGTTTATAATTACTGACATTACCAAAATTGTACAGTTTTGATTAGCTTACCTATAGCAATATGTTATCATAAATACTGGGTTGTACCAAAATGGTTTATACCTGTATAGTATGTTGATTCTTATACACCAATATATACCTGGGTTGTACATACAATATATACCTGTTTACATAACTATATACCTGGGTTGAACCAAAATGTTTATACCTGGCATTACAATATATACCTGGGTTGTATAGCAAGTTGTATAGCAATATGTTTATACCTGGGTTGTACATTACAATATATACCTTTGTATAGCAATATGGCACTGTATGTACTGTACAAGGATACTGAAACATTAAGACTGACATATGTACTGTACAAGGAGAATGAACCATTAAGACTGACATATGTACTGTATAAATCAAATAAAATTTTATTGGTCACATACATGGTTAGACAGATGTTTTTTTTAATACATGGTTAGTGTTTTTAATACGCGCGAAATGCTTGTGCTTCTAGTTCCGATAGTGCAGTGATATCTAACAAGTAATCTATCAATTCCCCAACAACTACCTAATACACACACATCTAAAAGGGGGAATGAGAATATGTACATATAAATATATGGATGAGCGATGGCCGAGCGGGATAGATAACGTGCAATAGATGATATAAAATACAGTGTGTACATGTGATATGAGTAATGGAAGATATGTAAACATTAGTGCCATTATTTAAAGTGGCTCGTGATCCATTGTTAAAGTGGCCAGTGATCGGGTCTCAGTGTTGGCAGCAGCCTCTCTGAGTTAGTCATTGCTGTTTAGCAGTCTGATGGCCTTGAGATAGAAGCTGTTTTTCAGTCTCTCGGTCCCAGCTTTGATGCACCTGTACTGACCTCGCCTTCTGGATGATAGCAGGGTGAACAGGCATTGGATCGGGTGGTTGATGTCCTTGATGATCTTTTTGGCCTTCCTGTGACATTGGGCGCTGTAGGAGTCATGGAGAGCAGGTAGTTTGCCCCCGGTGATGAGTTGTGCAGACCTCACTACCCTCTGGAGAGCCTTGCGGTTGAGGACGGTGCAGTTGCCGTACCAGGCGGTGATACAGCCCGACAGGACGCTCTCGATTGTGCATCTGTAGAAGTTTGTCAGGTTGTTGGATGACTGTTACACACGCCTCTATGAAGAGGGAACGCAACACCCTGCTGCAACTAAACTCTCCGTGAAGTGAAAGAGGTCTGGACTGTAGACGTAAGCAAGGATGACAACAGACAGAATGTGGTACCGTTTACAAGGACTTTATTCCTTTACACGGTAATATGGGGAAAAGGGGCTGGACGGAACCAAAGCAAAGAAAGTAAATCTCAAAGCCCCCCCCCCCTCTCCTATCTTACCTGCCTACCCACTACTTACCTAATTTAGCACCACCTGGTGCCCTAACCAAAATACAGGGGGTGGTCCGCCCAGGTCTTACCTATTGTGCCTAGACAATGAATATACTACGGGTATATGTATGCCCGCGGGCCTCTTGCCTAAGCACTCCCTAGGTGCCTTCCCCTTCCCCCCTAGGTACCTTCCCCTTCCCCCCTAGGTACCTTCCCCTTCCCCCCTAGGTGCCTCCCCCTTCCCCCCCTGGGAACAAATGAAACAGGAGAACAAATAATTTCTCAAACAAACTAAGAAACAAAGGACATCAAATAAGCTCTATCTGAGCAACAATCTCCCAGAACATACCAAGTGCTACCAACAACTAACATAGTAAATTATCCACAGCCATCAGCCTCCTCTCTCAGCAATGATTCTCTATCACATTCAATCTCTCTGCAATGACCTCCCAGCAATGATCCCCAGCAATGAACCTGCTGAACAGAACTCTGGCTTTTATATAGCTTCAGAATGAATGTGTAACTGGAGACAGCTGCGTCTTGACGAGGGGGGGGTCAGCTCTCCAATTAGCCATGGAGTCGACCAATCAGCTGCTTGAGGGATTTCAGGAAGCCATTTCCTGAAATAAACACGTGCAAATACACAAACTACAACATAAACTGGGGAACGTAACATGACAAGCCGAATTTCTTCAGCCTCCTGAGGTTGAAGAGATGCTGTTGCGCCTTCTTCACCATGCTGTCTGTGTGGGTGGACCATTTCAGTTTGTCTGTGATGTGTACGCTCAGGAACTTAAAACTTTTTACCTTCTCCACTGTTGTCCTTTCGATGTGGATAGGGGGGGTGCTCCCTCTGCTGTTTCCTGAAGTCCACGATCATCTCCTTTGTTTTGTTGACGTTGAGTGAGAAGTTGTTTTCCTGACACTACACTCCGAGTGCCCGTAAGACGGTCAGCGAATTTGTTTCCTACCTTCACCACCTGGGGGAGGCCCGTCAGAACGTCCAGGACCCAATTGCACAGGGGTTGAGACCCAGGGCCTCCAGCTTGATGATGAGCTTGGATGGTACTATAGGGTTGAATGCTGAGCTGTAGTCAATGAACAGCATTCTTACATAGGTATTCCTCTTGTTCAGATGGGATAGGGCAGTGTGATGGCAATTGCATTGTCTGTGGACCTGTTGGGGTGGTATGCAAACTGAATTGGCTCTAGGGTGGCCGGTAAGGTGGAGGTGATATGATCCTTGACTAGTCTCTCAGCACGTCATGATGACAGAAGTGAGTGCTACGGAGCAGTAGTCATTTTGTTCAGTTATCTTTGCCTTCTTGGGCACAGGAACAACGGTGGCCATCTTGAAGCATGTGGGGACAGCAGACTGGGACAGGGAGCGATTGAATATGTCGGTAAACACACCGGCCAGCTGGTCTGCGCATGTTCTGAGGACACATGCTCTGAGGACACATGCTCTGAGGACACATGCTCTGAGGACACATGTTCTGAGGACACATGCTCTGAGGACACATGCTCTGAGGACACATGCTCTGAGGACACATGTTCTGAGGACACATGTTCTGAGGACACATGTTCTGAGGACACATGCTCTGAGGACACATGCTCTGAGGACACATGCTCTGAGGACACATGTTCTGAGGACACGTGTTCTGAGGACACGTGCTCTGAGGACACGTGCTCTGAGGACACGTGTTCTGAGGACACGTGTTCTGAGGACACATGTTCTGAGGACACATGCTCTGAGGACACGTGTTCTGAGGACACGTGCTCTGAGGACACATGCTCTGAGGACACATGCTCTGAGGACACGTGTTCTGAGGACACGTGCTCTGAGGACACGTGCTCTGAGGACACGTGCTCAGAGAAGGAAAGGGCGGGCTCAGTCCTTGATAGCGGGCCTCAACGTTGGCACTGTATATCCTCAAAGCGGGCAAAGAAGGTGTTCAGTTTGTCTGGAAGCATGACGTCGGTGTCCGTGACAGAGCTGGTGTTCTTTTTGTAGTCCATGATTTCCTGTAGGCCCTGCCACACACGTCTTCTGTCTGAGCCGTTGAATTGCAACTCATCTTTGTCCCTGTACCGGCATTTCGCTTGTTTGATTGCCTTGCGGAGGGAGTAACTACATTGTTTATATTCAGCCATATTCCCAGACCTCTTTCTATGGTTAAATGTGGTGGTTCGCGCTTTCAGGTTTTGCACGAATGCCGCCATCCATCCACGGTTTCTGGTTGGGGAAGGTTTTAATAGGCACAGTGGGTACAACATCTCCAATGCACTTCCTTATAAACTCACTCACAGAGTCAGCGTATAGATCAATGTTGTTCTCTGAGGCTGACCGGAGCATATCCCAGTCTGCATGATCAAACAATCGTGAAGAATGGATTCCGATTGGTCAGACCAGCGTTGAATGGTTCTAGTCACTGGTACATCCTGTTTGAGTTTCTACCAATAAGACGGTAGGAGCAAGATGGCGCCGTGGTCGGATTTGCCGAAGGGGTGGCGGGGAAGGGCTTTGTATGGATCACGGAAGTAGCAGTGGTTGAGTGTATTACCCCCGCGAGTACTGCAATCAATATGAGTTTTGAATTTTGTTGTGAGAGTTTTGAAAATATAACACTTCAATCTGAAAAATGGGCTGAAGTGTTGGATAAAATGACATTGAAGGATTATTTTGTGAGGAACTCGTCGGTCTTAGGTTGTGTTTTATTTCATCACGTCGGTTATATTGTGATCTCAAGGGTCTGAAAAGAGAAAGAACAGTTATGATAAAAAGTTGTATTTTACCAAAATATATATCACAAAAAAGTTATATACTCTATGGACATTTGTCAGTGTGATCTCCTTTTTCTACCCTGGATTATTCTGGAGTCTAGATTCAAAATCATGCACCTAATATCAGTAGTATATTGGCTGTACTATTGCTGCATTCAAAACAACTGGGAACCCTGAAAAATACGAGGTCAAATCATGACGTCAGTGATCTTCAGGTCGGAAAGTCGGAGCACAAGAAGGAGGCCAGAGTTCCCGAGATGGAATTTCGTGTTGGATGACCTTTCAAATAGACCTTTCAAATAGAGCTCGTTTTCTTCACGGTTGTTTTGAATGCAAGGAAGTCGGAAGTCGGAGATTTCAGAGTTCTGAGTTCCGAGCTCTCAGTTGTTTTAAATGCGTCATCAACTCTACCTGATTCTCAACATCACTGTCAACACAGGACGTGTCCACTTGCTTGACCCCTGACCTGGTAGTAATGTCAGACAGAGGAAGTGGATCTGGAATGATGCAGAAATGTTCGCTGAATCGTCTTTCACTGAAGGGGGAGACATTAAAGAGACAGAGAGCGAGAGAGAGAGACAGACAGGCAGACAGAAAGACAGACAGACAGACAGACAGACAGACAGACAGACAGACAGACAGACAGACAGACAGACAGACAGACAGACAGACAGACAGACAGACAGACAGACAGACAGACAGACAGACAGACAGACAGACAGACAGACAGAAGACAGACAGACAGACAGACAGACAGACAGGCAGAAAGACAGAGACAGGCAGACAGAAAAAGAGAGAGAGACAGAAAAAGAGAGAGAAAGAGAGAGATGTTTGTAAGGGCAATGACACTAATCTGAGACAGTACAAGGAGGTTTTGGAAGGGATCATAGTTGGGTTGAATTAAACTGGATAGTTTCAAAACACTGTAGACCTACAATAGACTCAAATAAATACAGGACTCACTGTGCTGCTCTCGCTCTCTGCTCGCTGCTTGCAACAATGTCTGAGAGAGAGGGGGAGGAAGAGAGAGAGAGAGAGAGAGAATGAAAGACTGAGAGTGACACATTTAAGAACAATGAACATATTCTGAACACACACCCACCTCGTTGGCGGTTGAGCATCCTCATCACACAGGCCACACCCCTGCCAGGGTCAACATGAGGAGACAGCAGAATACTATGGCCATGACCTCTATGGTTGTCGTGGCAACTTCTGTATGGACAGAGATGAGACGGGAGAGAGAGGTCACCACAACTAACTCACCTGTAAAGTTTCAACCTAACTCACCTGTAAAGTTTCAACCTAACTCACCTGTAAAGTTTCAACCTCACTCACCTGTAAAGTTTCAACCTAACTCGCCTGTAAAGTTTCAACCCAACTCACCTGTAAAATTTCAACCTAACTCACCTGTAAAGTTTCAACCTAACTCACCTGTAAAGTTTCAACCTAACTCACCTGTAAAGTTTAAACTTCACTCACCTGTAAAGTTTCAACCTCACTCACCTGTAAAGTTTCAACCTAACTCACCTGTAAAGTTTCAACCTAACTCACCTGTAAAGTTTCAACCTAACTCACCTGTAAAGTTTCAACCTAACTCACCTGTAAAGTTTCAACCTAACTCACCTGTAAAGTTTCAACCTAACTCACCTGTAAAGTTTCAACCTAACTCACCTGTCGACTCGTCAACATGCATAAAGTTAATACAGTTAAATAAATTGTTATCATTTAGTGTGCTTCCCAAATGGAACCCTATTCCCCATTTGGCGCACTACTTTTGACTATGGACTATGGGTGACTAATTCTCCCTCATTTGGGACACATCCTAACTCACCTGTGACCTGCACAAGGACAGGTTGGCTTTCCACCCAGGCGGACGTTACGTCATAACTGTCCTTTGCCCTGCACCGATAATACCCAGAGTCCTCTAGGGTGATCTCGGTGAGGAATAGGGTGCGCCCTCCGTCCGCGAGGGCATGAGAGGGTTGAGAGGAGTCTCCCTCGGAGGGGTGAAGGAGGAGGGAGCCGTTGAGGGACCAGGAGAAGAAAGGGAATGTCCCGAGGCCCAGGAGGCATTGGAGACGAGCGGCAGCCATCTTGGAATCAACCCTGTAAAGGTACTCCACATCCACCTTTGGTGAGCCTCCTACTGGGACTGGAGAGAGGGAGGAAGGAGAAGGAGGAAGGGATGCGAAGGGGAAGAGGCGGAGGGAGGGAGGGAGGGAGGAAGGAGAAGGAGGAAGGGATGGGAAGGGGAAGAGAGGAATGAGAAGGAGGAAGGGATGGGAAGGGGGAGAGGCAGAGGGAGGGAGGAAGGGATGCGAAGGGGAAGAGGCGGAGGGAGGGAGGAAGGAGAAGGAGGAAGGGATGGGAAGGGGGAGAGGCAGAGGGAGGGAGGAAGGAGGAAGGGATGGGGAAGGGGGAGAGGCAGAGGGAGGGAGGAAGGAGAAGGAGGAAGGGATGGGAAGGGGGAGAGGCAGAGGGAGGGAGGAAGGAGAAGGAGGAAGGGATGGGAAGGGGAAGAGGAGGAGGGAGGGAGGGATGGGAAGGGGGAGAGGCAGAGGGAGGGAGGAAGGAGAAGGAGGAAGGGATGGGAAGGGAGAGGGAGGAATGAGAAGGAGGAAGGGATGGGACGGGGAAGAGGAGGAGGGAGGAAGTGATGGGAAGGGGGAGAGGCAGAGGGAGGGAGGAAGGAGAAGGAGGAAGGGATGGGAAGGGAGAGGGAGGAATGAGAAGGAGGAAGGGATGGGAAGGGGAAGAGGGAGGAGGGAGGGAGGGAGGAAGGAGAAGGAGGAGGGGATGGGAAGGAGGAAGGGATGGTAAGGGGGAGAGAGAGTGGAATGAGAAGGAGGAAGGGATGGGAAGGGGGAGAGAGAGGAATGAGAAGGAGGAAGGGATGGGAAGGGGGAGAGAGAGGAATGAGAAGGAGGAAGGGAAGGGAAGGGAAGGGAAGGAGGGGAGAGAGAGGAATGAGAAGGAGGAAGGGATGGGAAGGGGGAGAGAGAGGAATGAGAAGGAGGAAGGGATGGGAAGGGGAAGAGGAGGATGGATGGAGGGAGGAATGAGAAGGAGGAAGGGATGGGAAGGGGGAGAGAGAGAGGAATGAGAAGGAGGAAGGGATGGGAAGGGGGGAGAGAGAGGAATGAGAAGGAGGAAGGGATGGGAAGGGGAGAGAGGAATGCGAAGGAGGAAGGGATGGGAAGGGGAAGAGGAGGATGGAGGGAGGAATGAGAAGGAGGAAGGGATGGGAAGGGGGGAGAGAGAGGAATGAGAAGGAGGAAGGGATGGGAAGGGGAAGAGGAGGATGGAGGGAGGGAGGAATGAGAAGGAGGAAGGGATGGGAAGGGGGGAGAGAGAGGAATGAGAAGGAGGAAGGGATGGGAAGGGGGAGAGAGAGGAATGAGAAGGAGGAAGGGATGGGAAGGGGAAGAGGAGGATGGAGGGAAGGAGGAATGAGAAGGAGGAAGGGGTGGGAAGGGGGGAGAGAGAGGAATGAGAAGGAGGAAGGGATGGGAAGGGGAGAGAGGAATGCGAAGGAGGAAGGGATGGGAAGGGGGAGAGCGAGGGAGGGATGGCCACAGTCAACACTCATACAGCTATCATGACATGAACACAGTCAACACTCATACAGCTATCATGACATAAAAACAGTCAACACTCATACAGCTATCATGGCATAAACACAGTCAACACTCATACAGCTATCATGACATAAACACAGTCAACACTCATACAGCTATCATGACATAAACACAGTCAACACTCATACAGCTATCATGACATGAACACAGTCAACACTCATACAGCTATCATGACATAAACACAGTCAACACTCATACAGCTATCATGACATAAACACAGTCAACACTCATACAGCTATCATGACATGAACACAGTCAACACTCACAGCTATCATGACATGAACACAGTCAACACTATCAGCTATCATGACATAAACACAGTCAACACTCATACAGCTATCATGACATAAACACAGTCAACACTCATACAGCTATCATGACATGAACACAGTCAACACTCATACAGCTATCATGACATAAAAACAGTCAACATTCATACAGCTATCATGGCATAAACACAGTCAACACTCATACAGCTATCATGACATAAACACATGCAGGAAACACATAGAATACTACAATACACACACACACAGGTTTAGCCCGTACCCACTACCAGAGTGAGGGGTCTGCTGGTCAGTCTCTGTGCATCACTCTCCACTGTACACCGCACCGTGCCCATGTCACGCCCGGGAACCATGGCAATGGAGAACCAGGCAACCAGCGACTCCGTTGCCACGCCGGAACCCACCTCCTTGTCGTCAAGGAAGAGGTAGAAAGTCACAGGAGGGGTTCCCCTTGACGACCTGCAGGTCACATTGCCGCAGTAACTCGAACCCTCTTTGGAGATGGTGAAGGATATTTGGGGTACGGAGAGATAGGCTGAGGGAGAGAGAGAGATAAAGAGAGAGATAAAGAGAGAGATCGAGAGAGAGAGAGAAAGGAAGGCAGAGAGAAAGGAGGGCAGAGAGAAAGGAGGGCAGAGAGAAAGGAGGGCAGAGAGAAAGGAGGGCAGAGAGAAAGGAAGGCAGAGAGAAAGGAGGGCAGAGAGAAAGGAGGGCAGAGAGAAAGGAGGGCAGAGAGAAAGGAGGGCAGAGAGAAAGGAGGGCAGAGAGAAAGGAGGGCAGAGAGAAAGGAGGGCAGAGAGAAAGGAAGGCAGAGAGAAAGGAGGGCAGAGAGAAAGGAGGGCAGAGAGAAAGGAAGGCAGAGAGAAAGGAGGGCAGAGAGAAAGGAGGGCAGAGAGAAAGGAGGGCAGAGAGAAAGGAGGGAGAGAAAGGAGGGCAGAGAGAAAGGAGGGAGAGAAAGGAGGGCAGAGAGAAAGGAGGGCAGAGAGAAAGGAGGGAGAGAGAAAGGAGGGCAGAGAGAAAGGAGGGCAGAGAGAAAGGAGGGCAGAGAGAAAGGAGGGCAGAGAGAAAGGAGGGCAGAGAGAAAGGAGGGCAGAGAGAAAGGAAGGCAGAGAGAAAGGAGGGCAGAGAGAAAGGAGGGCAGAGAGAAAGGAAGGCAGAGAGAAAGGAGGGCAGAGAGAAAGGAAGGCAGAGAGAAAGGAGGGCAGAGAGAAAGGAGGGCAGAGAGAAAGGAAGGCAGAGAGAAAGGTGGGCAGAGAGAAAGGAAGGCAGAGAGAAAGGAGGGCAGAGAGAAAGGAGGGCAGAGAGAAAGGAGGGCAGAGAGAAAGGAAGGCAGAGAGAAAGGAGGGCAGAGAGAAAGGAGGGCAGAGAGAAAGGAAGGCAGAGAGAAAGGAGGGCAGAGAGAAAGGAGGGCAGAGAGAAAGGAGGGCAGAGAGAAAGGAGGGCAGAGAGAAAGGAGGGCAGAGAGAAAGGAGGGCAGAGAGAAAGGAGGGAGAGAAAGGAGGGCAGAGAGAAAGGAGGGAGAGAAAGGAGGGCAGAGAGAAAGGAGGGCAGAGAGAAAGGAGGGAGAGAGAAAGGAGAGCAGAGAGAAAGGAGGGCAGAGAGAGATGAAGGCAGAGAGAAAGGAGGGAGAGAAAGGGAAAGGAAGAGAGAAAGGAGGGAAGAGAGAAAGGAGGGCAGAGAGAAAGGAGGGCAGAGAGAAAGGAGGGAGAGAAAGGGAAAGGAAGAGAGAAAGGAGGGAGAGAAAGGGAAAGGAAGAGAGAAAGGGAAAGGAAGAGAGAGGGTTAAAAGGGAGCAGAACGTTTGACATGTTATAGGTTCTCTGTGTAAATAGTCTCTGTGATCGCCATTCCCCAGGTCCAGTACGGTTGTGGTTGTGACTTAACCTTCGACTTTTAACCTCTGCAGTTGTACCTTTGACCCTGACCGTGACCTCTCTGCTGCTGGAGAACCTGCTGTTGGTCTGCATCCTGGTCCCGGCAATGCACGAATAATTCCCAGCATGCTTTGCTGTGACCCTCTCCACCACCAGCGTGTTCCCCACCGGCCAAAGCAGAAGCGGGGTCAAAGGTGAGGTTGGAGATGATGTCACTTCCTGTCTGTTGTAGAACCAGGTGTAGGAGAGGTGGGAGCCCTTGGTGACATCACAGGTGAGAGTGAGCCGCAACCCCTCGTAGAGAATGGGAGGATCAGGGTCAGAGGTCACCATAGTGCCTGAGACAGGGACTGAGGTGGGGTGGAGGAGAGGAGGATGGAGGGGAGGAGGATGGACGAAGGGGATGGGTGAAAGCATTTAGCTGTGAAATGATCGATTCCACTGAAACAGCTCTACCACACACACACACACACACACACACACACACACACACACACACACACACACACACACACACACACACACACACACACACACACACACACACACACACACACACACACACACACACACACACACACACACACACACACCCTTCTACTCACTCACTACTTGCAGACGGACTGTTCCACTGAGGCCCATGTTTCCACCTGCCGTCACCCTGCAGTGGTACGATCCTCCTGACGTCACAGAGATCTTCAGGAAGAATGTAGCCGATCGCTCGTCTTGGAGGTCGTTGCTCGTGGCAACCAGGTGGTTGCCGTCCTTCAGGAGCTCGTACGTGTTTGGTGGAGGAGACCCAGGTGACCTACATTGGAACTCTACCTTGGAGTTGAGGTAGGCCTTGTCTGGACCAATCAGAATAGGGCTAGGGAGAGATGAACCACCTACAGAGAGGGAGTAGGTTGAAGTAGCCTCAAGATGCTGATCTCGGGTCAGTTTTGCATTTCCTTAATGGCTACGGTTAGGGTTGGGGAAGCAGATCCTAGATCTGTACCTAGAGGAAACTTCAGCCCAGAGCTCAGAAACATGGTTTTACATTTGTTTAGGTTCTTTAGAACATCGCTGTCAAGCAGTTGGAGAGTTTAGTGTGGCTGTGAAACTCAAAACGGGACATTTTCTCATTGAACCATATGGATATAATAGACTGGGATAAGAGTTATGTGTGAGATGGATTTGGAAAACAGAAAACCGGAACAATTTGAATACATACCCATTATGGACACTAGACAGGCCACAACTGGAAGAGAACAGACCAACAGACATACCTTAGTACAGGACACTTGTCAACTTTACTCTGCTAGCCTGGGTCCTCGTCTCCTTAACAAACCAACAGAAATACCATAGTACAGGACACTTGTCAACTTTACTCTGCTAGCCTGGGTCCTAGTCTCCTTAACAAACCAACAGAAATACCTTAGTACAGGACACTTGTCAACTTTACTCTGTTAGCCTGGGTCCTAGTCTCCTTAACAGACCAACAGACATACCTTAGTACAGGACACTTGTCAACTTTACTCTGCTAGCCTGGGTCCTCGTCTCCTTAACAAACCAACAGAAATACCATAGTACAGGACACTTGTCAACTTTACTCTGCTAGCCTGGGTCCTAGTCTCCTTAACAAACCAACAGAAATACCTTAGTACAGGACACTTGTCAACTTTACTCTGTTAGCCTGGGTCCTAGTCTCCTTAACAAACCAACAGAAATACCTTAGTACAGGACACTTGTCAACTTTACTCTGCTAGCCTGGGTCCTAGTCTCCTTAACAAACCAACAAAAATACCTTAGTACAGGACACTTGTCAACTTTACTCTGCTAGCCTGGGTCCTAGTCTCCTTAACAAACCAACAGAAATACCTTAGTACAGGACACTTGTCAACTTTACTCTGTTAGCCTGGGTCCTAGTCTCCTTAACAAAGCAACAGAAATACCTTAGTACAGGACACTTTTAAACTTTACTCTGTTAGCCTGGGTCCTAGTCTCCTTAACAAAGCAACAGAAATACCTGCCATTTAAACATTGGCCTTGACAATCATTGGCTTGACAATGACAGCAATGGAGTCGGTAAGAGCCACAAGCAGATCTGGGGACAGGGTAGAACTTTGTTGAAAAAAAATGAACACAAAATTGTTTCACTGACTCACCTAAAACAGGCAATAAACATAACGTCTTTTCTTCATACTCAGGCTCAGTCTTCATCCGTAGCATGTTGTCTGTATGTTGTCTGTATAAGTGTCATGTGTGTGTGTGTGTGTGTGTGTGTGTGTGTGTGTGTGTGTGTGTGTGTGTGTGTGTGTGTGTGTGTGTGTGTGTGTGTGTGTGTGTGTGTGTGTGTGTGTGTGTGTGTGTGTGTGTGTGTGTGTGTGTGTGTGTGTGTGTGTGTGTGTGTGTGTGTGTGTGTGTGTGTGTCAGGGTGTTGCACGGTCCACCACATGCTAGAGGGAGATAACTTGAGTATGTGCGTCTCTCATCAAAAACTTTCGACTATACTGTCCATCTAGACAACACTATGACTACTAACCAAATACAACTATACTTGCCATCTAGACAACACTATGACTACTAACCTACTACAACTATACTGTCCATCTAGACAACACTATGACTACTAACCTACTACAACTATACTGTCCATCTAGACAACACTATGACTACTAACCTACTACAACTATACTGTCCATCTAGACAACACTATGACTACTAACCTACTACAACTATACTGTCCATCTAGACAACACTATGACTACTAACCTACTACAACTATACTGTCCATCTAGACAACACTATGACTACTAACCTACTACAACTATACTGTCCATCTAGACAACACTATGACTACTAACCTACTACAACTATACTGTCCATCTAGACAACACTATGACTACTAACCTAACTACAACTATACTGTCCATCAAGACAACACTATGACTACTAACCTACTACAACTATACTGTCCATCAAGACAACACTATGACTACTAACCTACTACAACTATACTGTCCATCAAGACAACACTATGACTACTAACCTACTACAACTATACTGTCCATCAAGACAACACTATGACTACTAACCTACTACAACTATACTGTCCATCTAGACAACACTATGACTACTAACCTACTACAACTATACTGTCCATCAAGACAACACTATGACTACTAACCTACTACAACTATACTGTCCATCAAGACAACACTATGACTACTAACCTACTACAACTATACTGTCCATCTAGACAACACTATGACTACTAACCTACTACAACTATACTGTCCATCTAGACAACACTATGACTACTAACCTACTACAACTATACTGTCCATCTAGACAACACTATGACTACTAACCTACTACAACTATACTGTCCATCTAGACAACACACTATGACTACTAACCTACTACAACTATACTGTCCATCTAGACAACACTATGACTACTAACCTACTACAACTATACTGTCCATCTAGACAACACACTATGACTACTAACCTACTACAACTATACTGTCCATCTAGACAACACACTATGACTACTAACCTACTACAACTATACTGTCCATCTAGACAACACTATGACTACTAACCTACTACAACTATACTGTCCATCTAGACAACACTATGACTACTAACCTACTACAACTATACTGTCCATCTAGACAACACTATGACTACTAACCTACTACAACTATACTGTCCATCAAGACAACACTATGACTACTAACCTACTACAACTATACTGTCCATCTAGACAACACTATGACTACTAACCTACTACAACTATACTGTCCATCTAGACAACACACTATGACTACTAACCTACTACAACTATACTGTCCATCTAGACAACACACTATGACTACTAACCTACTACAACTATACTGTCCATCTAGACAACACTATGACTACTAACCTACTACAACTATACTGTCCATCTAGACAACACTATGACTACTAACCTACTACAACTATACTGTCCATCTAGACAACACTATGACTACTACAACTATACTGTCCATCAAGACAACACTATGACTACTAACCTACTACAACTATACTGTCCATCTAGACAACACACTATGACTACTAACCTACTACAACTATACTGTCCATCAAGACAACACTATGACTACTAACCTACTACAACTATACTGTCCATCAAGACAACACTATGACTACTAACCTACTACAACTATACTGTCCATCTAGACAACACTATGACTACTAACCTACTACAACTATACTGTCCATCTAGACAACACTATGACTACTAACCTACTACAACTATACTGTCCATCAAGACAACACTATGACTACTAACCTACTACAACTATACTGTCCATCTAGACAACACTATGACTACTAACCTACTACAACTATACTGTCCATCAAGACAACACTATGACTACTAACCTACTACAACTATACTGTCCATCAAGACAACACTATGACTACTAACCTACTACAACTATACTGTCCATCAAGACAACACTATGACTACTAACCTACTACAACTATACTGTCCATCTAGACAACACTATGACTACTAACCTACTACAACTATACTGTCCATCTAGACAACACACTATGACTACTAACCTACTACAACTATACTGTCCATCTAGACAACACACTATGACTACTAACCTACTACAACTATACTGTCCATCTAGACAACACTATGACTACTAACCTACTACAACTATACTGTCCATCTAGACAACACTATGACTACTAACCTACTACAACTATACTGTCCATCTAGACAACACTATGACTACTACAACTATACTGTCCATCAAGACAACACTATGACTACTAACCTACTACAACTATACTGTCCATCTAGACAACACACTATGACTACTAACCTACTACAACTATACTGTCCATCAAGACAACACTATGACTACTAACCTACTACAACTATACTGTCCATCAAGACAACACTATGACTACTAACCTACTACAACTATACTGTCCATCTAGACAACACTATGACTACTAACCTACTACAACTATACTGTCCATCTAGACAAAACTATGACTACTAACCTACTACAACTATACTGTCCATCTAGACAACACACTATGACTACTAACCTACTACAACTATACTGTCCATCAAGACAACACTATGACTACTAACATACTACAACTATACTGTCCATCTAGACAACACTATGACTACTAACCTACTACAACTATACTGTCCATCTAGACAACACTATGACTACTAACCTACTACAACTATACTGTCCATCTAGACAACACTATGACTACTAACCTACTACAACTATACTGTCCATCAAGACAACACTATGACTACTAACCTACTACAACTATACTGTCCATCAAGACAACACTATGACTACTAACCTACTACAACTATACTGTCCATCTAGACAACACTATGACTACTAACCTACTACAACTATACTGTCCATCTAGACAACACTATGACTACTAACCTACTACAACTATACTGTCCATCTAGACAACACACTATGACTACTAACCTACTACAACTATACTGTCCATCTAGACAACACTATGACTACTAACCTACTACAACTATACTGTCCATCTAGACAACACACTATGACTACTAACCTACTACAACTATACTGTCCATCTAGACAACACACTATGACTACTAACCTACTACAACTATACTGTCCATCTAGACAACACTATGACTACTAACCTACTACAACTATACTGTCCATCTAGACAACACTATGACTACTAACCTACTACAACTATACTGTCCATCTAGACAACACTATGACTACTAACCTACTACAACTATACTGTCCATCAAGACAACACTATGACTACTAACCTACTACAACTATACTGTCCATCTAGACAACACTATGACTAAAAAATAACAACTATACTGTCCATCTAGACAACACTATGACTACTAACCTACTACAACTATACTGTCCATCCAGACAACACTATGACTACTAACCTACTACAACTATACTGTCCATCTAGACAACACTATGACTACTAACCTACTACACTATACTGTCCATCTAGACAACACTATGACTACTAACCTACTACAACTCCATCTAGACAACACTATGACTACTAACCTACTACAACTATACTGTCCATCTAGACAACACTATGACTACTAACCTACTACAACTATACTGTCCATCTAGACAACACTATGACTACTAACCTACTACAACTATACTGTCCATCTAGACAACACTATGACTACTAACCTACTACAACTATACTGTCCATCTAGACAACACTATGACTACTAACCTACTACAACTATACTGTCCATCTAGACAACACTATGACTACTAACCTACTACAACTATACTGTCCATCTAGACAACACTATGACTACTAACCTACTACAACTATACTGTCCATCTAGACAACACTATGACTACTAACCTACTACAACTATACTGTCCATCTAGACAACACTATGACTACTACAACTATACTGTCCATCTACAACACTATACTGTCCATCTATACTGATCAACAACACTATGACTACTAACCTACTACAACTATACTGTCCATCTAGACAACACTATGACTACTAACCTACTACAACTATACTGTCCATCTAGACAACACTATGACTACTACAACTATACTGTCCATCTAGACAACACTATGACTACTAACCTACTACAACTATACTGTCCATCTAGACAACACTATGACTACTAACCTAACTAACTATACTGTCCATCTAGACAACACTATGACTACTAACCTACTACAACTATACTGTCCATCTAGACAACACTATGACTACTAACCTACTACAACTATACTGTCCATCTAGACAACACTATGACTACTAACCTACTACAACTATACTGTCCATCTAGACAACACTATGACTACTAACCTACTACAACTATACTGTCCATCTAGACAACACTATGACTACTAACCTACTACAACTATACTGTCCATCTAGACAACACTATGACTACTAACCTACTACAACTATACTGTCCATCTAGACAACACTATGACTACTAACCTACTACAACTATACTGTCCATCTAGACAACACTATGACTACTAACCTACTACAACTATACTGTCCATCTAGACAACACTATGACTACTAACCTACTACAACTATACTGTCCATCTAGACAACACTATGACTACTAACCTACTACAACTATACTGTCCATCTAGACAACACTATGACTACTAACCTACTACAACTATACTGTCCATCTAGACAACACTATGACTACTAACCTACTACAACTATACTGTCCATCTAGACAACACTATGACTACTAACCTACTACAACTATACTGTCCATCTAGACAACACTATGACTACTAACCTACTACAACTATACTGTCCATCTAGACAACACTATGACTACTAACCTACTACAACTATACTGTCCATCTAGACAACACTATGACTACTAACCTACTACAACTATACTGTCCATCTAGACAACACTATGACTACTAACCTACTACAACTATACTGTCCATCTAGACAACACTATGACTACTAACCTACTACAACTATACTGTCCATCTAGACAACACTATGACTACTAACCTACTACAACTATACTGTCCATCTAGACAACACTATGACTACTAACCTACTACAACTATACTGTCCATCTAGACAACACTATGACTACTAACCTACTACAACTATACTGTCCATCTAGACAACACTATGACTACTAACCTACTACAACTATACTGTCCATCTAGACAACACTATGACTACTAACCTACTACAACTATACTGTCCATCTAGACAACACTATGACTACTAACCTACTACAACTATACTGTCCATCTAGACAACACTATGACTACTAACCTACTACAACTATACTGTCCATCTAGACAACACTATGACTACTAACCTACTACAACTATACTGTCCATCTAGACAACACTATGACTACTACTAACCTACTACAACTATACTGTCCATCTAGACAACACTATGACTACTAACCTACTACAACTATACTGTCCATCTAGACAACACTATGACTACTAACCTACTACAACTATACTGTCCATCTAGACAACACTATGACTACTAACCTACTACAACTATCTACAACACTATGTCCATCTAGATCAACAACACTATGACTACTAACCTACTACAACTATACTGTCCATCTAGACAACACTATGACTACTAACCTACTACAACTATACTGTCCATCTAGACAACACTATGACTACTAACCTACTACAACTATACTGTCCATCTAGACAACACTATGACTACTAACCTACTACAACTATACTGTCCATCTAGACAACACTATGACTACTAACCTACTACAACTATACTGTCCATCTAGACAACACTATGACTACTAACCTACTACAACTATACTGTCCATCTAGACAACACTATGACTACTAACCTACTACAACTATACTGTCCATCTAGACAACACTATGATCTACAAACCTACTACAACTATACTGTCCATCTAACCTACTACAACTATACTGTCCATCTAGACAACACTATGACTACTAACCTACTACAACTATACTGTCCATCTAGACAACACTATGACTACTAACCTACTACAACTATACTGTCCATCTAGACAACACTATGACTACTAACCTACTACAACTATACTGTCCATCTAGACAACACTATGACTACTAACCTACTACAACTATACTGTCCATCTAGACAACACTATGACTACTAACCTACTACAACTATACTGTCCATCTAGACAACACTATGACTACTAACCTACTACAACTATACTGTCCATCTAGACAACACTATGACTACTAACCTACTACAACTATACTGTCCATCTAGACAACACTATGACTACTAACCTACTACAACTATACTGTCCATCTAGACAACACTATGACTACTAACCTACTACAACTATACTGTCCATCTAGACAACACTATGACTACTAACCTACTACAACTATACTGTCCATCTAGACAACACACTATGACTACTAACCTACTACAACTATACTGTCCATCTAGACAACACTATGACTACTAACCTACTACAACTATACTGTCCATCTAGACAACACTATGACTACTAACCTACTACAACTATACTGTCCATCTAGACAACACTATGACTACTAACCTACTACAACTATACTGTCCATCTAGACAACACTATGACTACTAACCTACTACAACTATACTGTCCATCTAGACAACACTATGACTACTAACCTACTACAACTATACTGTCCATCTAGACAACACTATGACTACTAACCTACTACAACTATACTGTCCATCTAGACAACACTATGACTACTAACCTACTACAACTATACTGTCCATCTAGACAACACTATGACTACTAACCTACTACAACTATACTGTCCATCTAGACAACACTATGACTACTAACCTACTACAACTATACTGTCCATCTAGACAACACTATGACTACTAACCTACTACAACTATACTGTCCATCTAGACAACACTATGACTACTAACCTACTACAACTATACTGTCCATCTAGACAACACTATGACTACTAACCTACTACAACTATACTGTCCATCTAGACAACACTATGACTACTAACCTACTACAACTATACTGTCCATCTAGACAACACTATGACTACTAACCTACTACAACTATACTGTCCATCTAGACAACACTATGACTACTAACCTACTACAACTATACTGTCCATCTAGACAACACTATGACTACTAACCTACTACAACTATACTGTCCATCTAGACAACACTATGACTACTAACCTACTACAACTATACTGTCCATCTAGACAACACTATGACTACTAACCTACTACAACTATACTGTCCATCTAGACAACACTATGACTACTAACCTACTACAACTATACTGTCCATCTAGACAACACTATGACTACTAACCTACTACAACTATACTGTCCATCTAGACAACACTATGACTACTAACCTACTACAACTATACTGTCCATCTAGACAACACTATGACTACTAACCTACTACAACTATACTGTCCATCTAGACAACACTATGACTACTAACCTACTACAACTATACTGTCCATCTAGACAACACTATGACTAACCTACTACAACAACTATACTGTCCATCTAGACAACACTATGACTACTAACCTACAACTATACTGTCCATCTAGACAACACTATGACTACTAACCTACTACAAACTATACTGTCCATCAGGGGAGACAACACTATGACTACTAACACTACAACTATACTGTCCATCAAGACAACACTATGACTACTAACCTACTACAACTATACTGTCCATCTAGACAACACTATGACTACTACAACTATACTGTCCATCTAGACAACACTATGACTACTAACCTACTACAACTATACTGTCCATCTAGACAACACAAGGAACCAGGGGTTTGAGAAAACAACAACAGAACGGTGAATGACGTAACAACACAGCCTTTTAATAGAAGCTCTTTTAAAACTGCATTCATAGAAGTTCACATTTAAAAACAGTATTTGATCAAATATTTAAAAAATGTATTAAAAAAAAACTCAGAAACAACATCTACTTCATAGTAAGAGCTTTTACATAAACAGTGGGGAGAACAAGTATTTGATACACTGCCGATTTTGCAGGTTTTCCTACTTACAAAGCATGTAGAGGTCTGTCATTTTTATCATAGGTACACTTCATCTGTGAGCAATAAAATGCAAATGAATTACTTAAAAATCTTAGAATACACTTAGAAGTGTACCTATGATTTAAAAAAATACAGACCTCTACATGCTTTGTAAGTAGGAAAACCTGCAAAATCGGCAGTGTATCAAATACTTGTTCTCCCCACTGTATATATAAAACCATTAAACACATCAGTATTCTAACAGTACACATTAGTAGTACTCTGTCCTTAGTAGTACTCTGTCCTGTTTACAAGTACAGCCTATATAGGAACATCATCCCCGATCATACAACATACCTGAGAATCGAGCTTTTACAACTGCATCATAGCCACTAAACACATCAGTACAGTAACACAAGTCATGTAACTGACACTCCTGTTGTTCTTAATACTGTATATGACATGTAGGCACAGCCCAGAGCAATAAACCCTGAATGTTAGGGAGTGACAAAAAGCTCAAAGGTCACATCTGCTACTACTTTTGCGCACTAAATATGGAATAGAGTGCCATTTGGCTATGTCTGCTCCATAGAGTTGGATAGAGGGTGCATTTGGCACAATGATAGGTGGTGGGCTCTATTTCTAACTCTATGGGCTGCATATAGATAGTTAGAGAACATAACATTTGATCTGTCCCAATAGGGCGTCTGTGGGAGCATGGGAAGAGACATTGAGGAAATCTTCATTTCAAACTAGTTCATTTTCTTCTTCTACTACTTCTATGAGTTGGTAAACAAACTGAAAGGGTGCATCCTGCCACCTGGAGTGTGTTGTTTGAACAGGTTTAAAGCCAAGGTTTGCCATTTACAGCTACCTGGAGTTATGGAATGTTTCCTCACGAGTATAATTAATTGGTTGAAGCCTCCTGATGACCTGGATGGAATCATGTGAACCTTAAACCATAGGAGGTTCCACTCAGTTGATTACTTCAGAATGGTGAAAGTCCCGAATGTCGCTGCACATGCTAAAACTGGCTGTTGGGCACTAGAGTCCTCTATCTATCTTTATGATGGGCTGTCATTGCCTGTAGGCTGTGCAGAGGGGTCCTTCAGTTGAGCGATATGGCTGTCCTCTCCGATGCCTGCTGAGGGGTCTTTCATGGTGGTAGAGCTGCCCTCTCTAGTGCCTGAAACAGTGGTGGGCGCCTTGAAGGGTTTCTTCTGGTGTCTGAGTGAGAGAGTGTGCTGCTTCAGCAGAAAATGCTTATCTGAGGTGCTCTGGGGGAGCAAAACAGAGAAAGAGAGAGAGAGAGAGAGAGAGAGAGAGAGAGAGAGAGAGAGAGAGAGAGAGAGAGAGAGAGAGAGAGAGAGAAAGAGAGAGAGAGAGAGAGAGAGAGAGAGAGAGAGAGAGAGAAAGAGAAAAAGAGAGAGAGAGAGAGAGAGAGAGAGACAACAAACCTATCTTCAGCAGCTGGATTAGGCTTAACTAATACTGTTATCAGTAGGTAACCTACCATCACCAGCAGCTGGATTAGATTTAACTAATACTGTTATCAGTAGGTAACCTACCATCACCAGCAGCTGGATTAGGCTTAACTAATACTGTTATCAGTAGGTAACCTACCATCACCAGCAGCTGGATTAGGCTTAACTAATACTGTTATCAGTAGGTAACCTACCATCACCAGCAGCTGGATTAGGCTTAACTAATACTGTTATCAGTAGGTAACCTACCATCACCAGCAGCTGGATTAGGTTTAACTAATACTGTTATCAGTAGGTAACCTACCATCACCAGCAGCTGGATTAGGCTTAACTAATACTGTTATCAGTAGATAACCTACCATCACCAGCAGCTGGATTAGATTTAACTAATACTGTTATCAGTAGGTAACCTACCATCACCAGCAGCTGGATTAGGCTTAACTAATACTGTTATCAGTAGGTAACCTACCATCACCAGCAGCTGGATTAGATTTAACTAATACTGTTATCAGTAGGTAACCTACCATCACCAGCAGCTGGATTAGATTTCACTAATACTGTTATCAGTAGGTAACCTACCATCACCAGCAGCTGGATTAGATTTAACTAATACTGTTATCAGTAGGTAACCTACCATCACCAGCAGCTGGATTAGGCTTAACTAATACTGTTATCAGTAGGTAACCTACCATCACCAGCAGCTGGATTAGATTTAACTAATACTGTTATCAGTAGGTAACCTACCATCACCAGCAGCTGGATTAGATTTCACTAATACTGTTATCAGTAGGTAACCTACCATCACCAGCAGCTGGATTAGATTTCAACTAATACTGTTATCAGTAGGTAACCTACCATCACCAGCAGCTGGATTAGGTTTAACTAATACTGTTATCAGTAGGTAACCTACCATCACCAGCAGCTGGATTAGGTTTAACTAATACTGTTATCAGTAGGTAACCTACCATCACCAGCATGTCCTTCAGTCTCTCGATGGCTTTTCCATTGGCTCTCCTCCGCGACTCAAAGGAGGTCAGGACAACACTGGGCGAAATGGTAAGATGATATACAATCTGTAACATTTACATCCGTGGCAACAGGAACGTGTCATGTTCTATTAATTTTATTTCTATGACCTGTAAGAAACAGTATCTTTGAGAGGAGTCAGGTTCTATTTCACCTATTGCACCTCTGAGCCAGTATCAGTGGGTGGCAGGCCGGTGTGTATGTATGTGTATATGATCTATATCACCTACATCTGCGCCAGTATCAGTGGGTGGCAGACCGGTGTGTGTGTATGTGTATATGATCTATATCACCTACATCTGCGCCAGTATCAGTGGGTGGACAAAGGCCTCTGAGGACAGGTATCTCAGATATGATCTGGTATCACCACACACATCTGCGCATTAAACAGTGGGTGGCAGGCCAGTGCTGGTGTATGTGTGTGTATGTGTGTATGATCTATATCACCTACATCTGCGGAAGTATCAGCGGCAGGACAAAGAAACTCAGAGGACAGGTATCTAGATCTGGACTGGGCTTTCATCCTGGTAGACTGTCCACACACACAGCTGTTACATTAAACACTGGTGGAGGCTGATTCTAGTAGAACGGACCACAGCTGGAGGAAGGTTCTTACCTGGTGGAGGGTGATTCTAGGGGAGAAATAGAGAGAGAGAACACTAGGGAGTGCTTTGCTGGATAGGAAGAAACCTAGAGAGGAATCAGACTCAAGAAACCAGAGGAGTAATTTATGATCTGTTTCTATTTCTTACTGGTGGAGGGTGATTCTAGTAGAGAGAAATAGAAGAGAAAGAGAGGAGAAAGAGAGGAGGGAGGTCTTACTGGTGGAGGGTGATTCTAGTAGAGAGAAATAGAAGAGAAAGAGAGGAGAAAGAGAGGAGGGAGGTCTTACTGGTGGAGGGTGATTCTAGTAGAGAGAAACAGAAGAGAAAGAGAGGAGGGGGTCTTACTGGTGGAGGTTACTTCCGAGGGTGATGACTTTGCCATGATGAGACCCAGTAGTAACATGAAGTGGAACAGAACTGAAGAACTGGAGGCACGGAACATTCTCTGGGCCGGAACACAGCACTGGAGAACTGTCAACTGGGGGAGGAGAGGGAGAGAGAGGGAGAGAGAGAGGGGAAGAGAAGGGCAAGAGGGGGAGAGAGAGAGGGAGAGAGAGGGGAGAGAGAGAGAGGGGGAGAGAGGGAGAAAGAGGGAGAGAGGAGGAGAGAGAAGGAGAGAGAGGGGGGAAAGAGGGGGAGAGAGGAAGGGAGAGAGAGGGCAAGAGGGGGAGAGAGAGGGAGAGAGAGGGGGAGAAAGAGGGGGGAGAGAGAGGGAGAGAGAGGGAGAGAGAGAGGGAGAGAGAGTGGGAGAGAGAGAGGGGAGAGAGAGAGGGGGAGAGAGGGGGAGAAAGAGGAGAGAGAAGGAGAGAGAGGGGGAGAGAGGGAGAGAGGGGGAGAGAGAGGGGAGAGGGAGGGTAGGAGAGGGGGAGAAATAGGGAGAGACAGTGGAGAGAGGGAGAGAGAGGGGGAAAGAGGGGGAGAGAGAGAGAGAGAGAGAGAGAGAGAGAGAGAGAGAGAGAGAGAGAGAGAGAGAGAGAGAGAGAGAGAGAGAGAGAGAGAGAGGAGAGAGAGGGAGGAGGGAGAGAGGGGGGAGAGAGAGGAGAGAAAGAGGGAGAAAGAAAGGGAGAAAGAGGGAGAGAGAGAGGGAGAGAGGGGGAGAGAGAGGAGAGAGAGGGGAGAGAGAGGGGAGAGAGGGGAGAGAGAGGGAGAGAGAGGGAGAGAGAGGGGAGAGAGAGGGATAGAGAGGGGGGAGAGAGGGGGAGAGGGGGAGAGAGGGAGAGATAGGGGGAAAGAGGGGGAGAGAGAGGGAGGGAGAGAGTGGGGAAAGAGGGGGAGAGAGGGAGAGAGAGAAGGGGAAAGAGGGGGAGAGAGAGGGAGGGAGAGAGTGGGGAGAGAAAGAGGGAGAGAGAGTGGGAGAGAGGGAGAGAGAGGGGAGAGAGAGGAGAGAGGGAGAGAGGGAGAGAGAGGGGGGAAGAGGGGGAGAGAGAGGGAGAGAGGGAGAGAGAGAGGGGAAAGAGGGGGAGAGAGAGGGAGAGAGAGGGAGAGGAGAGAGAGGGAGAGAGAGGGGAGAGAGGGAGGAGAGAGGGGAGAGAGAGAGAGGGAGAGAGAGGGAGAGAGAGGGGAGAGAGAGGGAGAGAGAGAGGGAGAGAGGGAGAGAGAGAGAGAGGGGGAGAGAGAGGGAGAGAGGGAGAGAGAGGGAGAGAGAGAGAGGGGAGAGAGAGAGAGGGGAGAGAGAGAGAGAGGAGAGAGAGAGGGAGAGGGGGAGAGAGAGGGAGAGAGAGAGAGGGGGAGAGAGAGGGGGAAAGAGGGGGAGAGAGAGGGAGAGAGAGCAAGGCAGAAGTGAGCAATGAAACAGTGAGAGATGATGTGTTGAGAGAAAGCGTTATGTAAATAACAACAACACTCACCTTCTTAATGTAAAACACGGCCATGAGTTTGACTGTCTCTATAAATGGCAGCATGGGACAGTAGAACAGTCCTACCCAGGTGACCGTCTGACTGTACACCAGGTCTAGAACATTGAACGGGATCAGGAAATGCTGTTTCCCCGACAACCGCGCCAGCCAGGACGATGGGTACCTGTCCACAAACCACCTGCGAGGAGGGATGAAGGGACAACAAGATGAAGGATACTGCTAGAAAACATCCAAAACACATGTTGCATAGTTAAAGTATTGTAGCAACCCAACACCTGGCAACCTTGTTAAGAAGTCTGGATCCCTTGATGAGACAGTTGTTGTGTTGACAGTTGCTGGACCCGGCTTCAAGTCCCAGTTGGTGGACAACACACCAAAAAAATAGTCTACAGTATGAACTGATCTGAGATGATTGGACAGGTGAAAGTGCAGGTCCCACACGTGCTCTGTTCCATTGGGCCAAATACGTTTTCATCAGAAATATTCCTTCAGAAAGCAGAAATATGAACTTACTTTCTAGGATAGGCGATGAAGAAGGTGTTGCAGAAACAGGCCAGGAAATCGAACACTGAGAGCTTGTACATCTCTTTACCAAACTGATTCTCCCAACACTGAGGACACACAGAGTATCAAGTCCATTTACTGTAGATGAAGTCCATTTAATGCCATAGGTCTGTCAATATGTCAACAATTGTAGTTGTCAACAATATCTGTAGTTGTCAACAATTGTTAGTCGTTATGACTCACTTCCTGTTGGCTGTTTTTGAAGAGGAAGAAGAGATACATCCCCAGACTGGCCAACTTCAGGAAGATACTCCTGGGAGCAGGAAGAGGAGGAGGAGGAGCAGGTTGAGGAGGAGGAGGAGGAGGAGCAGGATGTGGAGGAGCAGGATGAGGAGGAGGAGGAAGAGGAGGAGGAGGAGCAGGAAGAGGAGGAGGAGGAGGAGGAGGAGGAGGATGAGGAGGAGGAGGAGGAAGGAGGGAGGAGGAGGAGGAGCAGGAAGAGGATGAGGAGGATGAGGAAGAGGGAGGAGGATCAGGATGAGGAGGAGGAGGAGGAGGATCAGGAGGAAGAGGAGGAGGAGGAGGAGGAGGAGGAAGAGGAGGAGGAGGAGGAAGAGGAGGAGGAGGAGAAGAAGGTTGAAGAATTAAGACGATGAAGAGAGAACTTCTTTGATTATCAATATTTATGTATTGATGATGATGAGGATGATATGATGGTACCAATAAAGATTGGACATTTATGCTCCTACCTGACGAGGGTAGCATTGACCTGGGTGGTGAGGGAGTAATCCTCGAAGGAAGAGATATGGCGGAAGACGTGAGGCAGGAAGAAGTTGACCAGGGTGATGACGATGGGAGGAAGGTAATGGAGAAGCAACCGGAGGATCAAATAGTCTCCATTCTGAGAGAGGGGGAGAGAGACGGGGAGGGGGAGAGAGACGGGGAGGGGGAGAGAGACGGGGAGGGGGAGGGAGACGGGGAGGGGTGGGAGACGGGGAGGGGGAGAGAGACGGGGAGGGGGAGGGAGACGGGGAGGGGGAGAGAGACGGGGAGGGGGAGAGAGACGGGGCGGGGTAGAGAGACCGGGAGGGGGAGGGAGACGGGGAGGAGGAGAGAGACGGGGAGGGGGAAAGAGATGGGGAGGGGGAGGGGGAGAGACGGGGAGGGAGAGGGAGAGGGAGACGGGGAGGAGGAGAGAGACGGGGAGGGGGAGGGGGAGGGAGACGGGGAGGGTGAGGGAGACGGGGAGGGGGGGCGACGGGGAGGGGGAGGGGGAGAGAGATGGGGAGGGAGACGGGGAGGGGGGGGAGACGGGGAGGGAGTAAAAAGGTTGCCAAAATAATGAACCTGATAAATTGACTAAGTAATTAAATCAATAACTAACTAGTACATGCACATGCACACTCACACACACACACATAC
Organism: Oncorhynchus gorbuscha; assembly: GCF_021184085.1. Lineage (NCBI taxonomy): Eukaryota > Metazoa > Chordata > Actinopteri > Salmoniformes > Salmonidae > Oncorhynchus > Oncorhynchus gorbuscha. The sequence continues at coordinate 128,265 of NW_025745883.1, read as the reverse complement.
CCTCTCAGCCTTTGAGGCCATGGTGGCATAGTAGATGAGACAGAAGGCTCCGCCCAGTAGAACCAGGACCAGGAAGTGGAGCAGCCCTCGCAGGGAGTAGAGGTGTGCCCACTGACCCAACGTCCTCCTGGCCTCACGCTGCTGGAACCTCTCCTCTTCTAAGTATAACTGGGGAGGGGGAGAAGGACAGGGAGGGAGGGAGGGAGGGAGGGAGGGAGGGAGGGAGGGAGGGAGGGAGGGAGGGAGGGAGGGAGGGAGGGAGGGAGGGAGGGAGGGAGGGAGGGAGGGAGGGAGGGAGGGGAATAGAACAGAAAGGAGAATGAGTGTTAAATATAAAGGTAAAGAAGGAGAGAGACTGAAGAGGCAGAACCTTGGTAGGTAAAGTAAAGAGTTACCAGCCCCGACCACAACTGAAAGAAAGAGATGGTCTGTGTGAACTCATTTTTTGAACGAGAAAGAGACAGAGGAACGGATGCAGTGGAATCATAATGGAGAGAGGTGACAGAGGAACGGATGCAGAGGAATCATAATGGAGAGAGACAGAGGAACGGATGCAGAGGAATCATAATGGAGAGAGAGACAGAGGAATCATAATGGAGAGAGAGACAGAGGAATCATAATGGAGAGAGAGACAGAGGAATCATAATGGAGGAGAGACAGAGGAATCATAGGACCAGGTAGAGAGAGACAGAGGAATCATAATGGAGAGAGAGACAGAGAAATCATAATGGAGAGAGAGACAGAGGAATCATAATGGAGAGAGAGACAGAGGAATCATAATGGAGAGAGACAGAGAAACGGATGCAGAGGAATCATAATGGAGAGAGACAGAGGAACGGATGCAGTGGAATCATAATGGAGAAAGAGACAGAGGAACGGATGCAGAGGAATCATAATGGCGAGAGAGACAGAGGAATCATAATGGCGAGAGAGACAGAGGAATCATAATGGAGAGAGAGACAGAGGAATCATAATGTAGAGAGAGACAGAGGAATCATAATGTAGAGAGAGAGAGAGACGGGGAGAGAGACAGAGGAATCATAATGGAGAGAGAGACAGAGAAACGGATGCAGAGGAATCATAATGTAGAGAGAGACAGAGGAATCATAATGGAGAGAGACAGAGGAATCATAATGTAGAGAGAGACAGAGGAATCATAATGGAGAGAGACAGAGGAATCATAATGGAGAGAGAGGAATCATAATGGAGAGAGACAGAGGAACGGATGCAGAGGAATCATAATGGAGAGAGAGACAGAGGAATCATAATGGAGAGAGAGACAGAGGAACGGATGCAGAGGAATCATAATGGAGAGAGACAGAGGAACGGATGCAGAGGAATCATAATGGAGAGAGAGACAGAGGAATCAGAGGAATCATAATGGAGAGAGAGACAGAGGAACGGATGCAGAGGAATCATAATGGAGAGAGAGACAGAGGAATCATAATGGAGAGAGAGACAGAGGAACGGATGCAGAGGAATCATAATGGAGAGAGAGAGGAACAGAGAGAATCATAATGGAGAGAGAGAGAGAGGAACGGATGCAGAGGAATCATAATGGAGAGAGAGACAGAGGAATGGGGAGAGAGACAGAGAGTGGTGGTATGGAGAGAGAGACAGAGGAATCATAATGGAGAGAGACAGAGACAGAGGAATCATAATGGAGAGAGAGACAGAGAGAGATGGGGGAGAGAGAGAGAGATGGTGGAGACATAATGGAGAGAGAGAGACAGAGGAATCATAATGGAGAGAGACAGAGGAACGGATGCAGAGGAATCATAATGGAGAGAGAGACAGAGGAATCATAATGGAGAGAGAGACAGAGGAATCATAATGGAGAGAGAGAGAGAGAGGAATCATAATGGAGAGAGACAGAGGAAGAGGAATCATAATGGAGAGAGAGACAGAGGAATCATAATGGAGAGAGACAGAGAGAATCAGAATGGTGAGAGACAGAGAGAGGAGCAGAGGAATCATAATGGAGAGAGACAGAGGAACGGATGCAGAGGAATCATAATGGAGAGAGAGACAGAGGAATCATAATGGAGAGAGAGACAGAGGAACGGATGCAGAGGAATCATAATGGAGAGAGAGACAGAGAATGGTGGTAGATGGAGAGAGAGAGACAGAGAGTGGTGGTAATGGAGAGAGAGACAGAGAGTGGTGGTAGACGGAGAGAGAGACAGAGAGTGGTGGTAGACGTGAGAGAATCAGAAGTGGTGGTAGACAGAGAGAGACAGAGAGTGGTGGTAGACAGAGGAGATCAGAGAGTGGTGGAGAGGAGAGAGAGACAGAGAGTGGTGGTAGACGGAGAGAGAATCAGAATGGTGGTAGACGAGAGAGAGACAGAGAGAGGTGGTAATGGAGAGAGAGACAGAGAGAATGGAATGGAGAGAGAGACAGAGGTGGTGGATAGACAGAGGAATCAGAATGGAGACGGAGAGAGAGACAGAGGAATCGGAGAGAGAGACAGAGAGTGGTGGTAATGGAGAGAGAGACAGAGGAATGGATAAGGAGAGAGTGGTGGTAGAGGAGAGAGAGACAGAGAGTCATGGTGACGAGAGAGAGACAGAGAGTGGTCATAATGGAGAGAGACAGAGACAGAGAGTGGTGGTAGACGGAGAGAGACAGAGAGAGAATGGTAGACAGAGAGAGACAGAGAGTGGTGGTAGACGTAGAGAGAGACAGAGAGTGGAGGAGACAGAGAGAGACAGAGAGTGGTGGTAATGGAGAGAGAGACAGAGAGTGGTGGTATCATAATGAGAGAGACAGAGAGTGGTGGTAGATGGAGAGAGAGAGACAGAGAGTGGTGGTAGATGCAGAGAGAGACAGAGAGTGGTGGTAGACAGAGAGAGACAGAGAGTGGTGGTAGATGTAGAGAGAGACAGAGAGTGGTGGTAGACAGAGAGAGACAGAGAGTGGTGGTAGATGTAGAGAGAGACAGAGAGTGGTGGTAGACAGAGAGAGACAGAGAGTGGTGGTAGATGTAGAGAGAGACAGAGAGTGGTGGTAGACGGAGAGAGAGACAGAGAGTGGTGGTAGACAGAGAGAGACAGAGAGTGGTGGTAGACATAATGGAGAGAGAGACAGAGAGTGGTGGTAGACGTAGAGAGAGACAGAGAGTGGTGGTAGACAGAGAGAGACAGAGAGTGGTGGTAGACGTAGAGAGAGACAGAGAGTGGTGGTAGACGGAGAGAGAGACAGAGAGTGGTGGTAGACGGAGAGAGAGACAGAGAGTGGTGGTAGACAGAGAGAGACAGAGAGTGGTGGTAGACGAGAGAGAGACAGAGAGTGGTGGTAGACGGAGAGAGAGACAGAGAGTGGTGGTAGACGGAGAGAGAGACAGAGAGTGGTGGTAGACGGAGAGAGAGACAGAGAGTGGTGGTAGATGGAGAGAGAGACAGAGAGTGGTGGTAGACAGAGAGAGAGAGACAGAGAGAGATGGAGAGAGAGACAGAGAGAGATGGGGAGAGAGACAGAGAGTGGTGGTAGACGGAGAGAGAGACAGAGAGTTAGTTGAAAAGGGCAGACAGACTTCCACCGCTAACCTTCAATTCGTTCCTGATGAAGCTGAGTTTGAGGTCGGCGACCTCGGGGTCCTGGATACAGAAGTCCCACCCACAGAACACCTTGTAGCTCATGTGGATGTTGTAGCGGTTGCCTAGCAACCACGTGTGCTTGTAGCCTACAACCGTCCTGTTTAAAAGAGGTGATTCATTGTTATTGTTTTTAAAGCAGATACTTTGGCCAGTAACTGTCGTTCCCTGTGGACACATCTTTAACAGCGTATCCTTAGCTACGTCCCAATAATCTATCCTTCCTGAAGTGTGTACTCGTTCACTACGCCCTACAAATGTAACAGCATTGGATTGGTTTAGACATGCGCTAAAGCAGTGGTTCTCAAAAGGTTTTCTAGTCCCGTACCCCTTCAAACATTCAGCCTCCAGCTGTACCCCCTCTAGCACCAGGGTCAGCTGTACCCCTTCAAACATTCAACCTCCAGCTGTACCAGGGTCAGCTGTACCCCCTCTAGCACCAGGTTACCGTACTCTCAAATGTTGTTTTTTGCCATCATTGTAAGCCTCCACACACACTATACGATACATTTATTAAACATAAAGTGAGTTTGTCACAACCTGGCTCGTGGGAAGTGACAAAGAACTCTTACAGGACCAGGGCACAAATAATAATAATCAATAATGTTGCTCTTTATTTAACCATTTTACATATAAAACCTTATTTGTTCATCAAAAATTGTGAATAACTCACCACATGTTAATGAGAAGGGTGTGATTGAAAGGATGCACATAACTCTGCAATGTTGGGTTGTATTGGAGAGAGTCTCAGTTTTAAATCATTTTCCACAGTCTGTGTCTGTATTTAGTTTTCATGCTAGTGAGGGCAGAGAATCCACTCTCACATAGGTACGTGGTTGAATAGGGCATCAGTGTCTTTACAACACAATTTGCCAAGGCAGGATACTCTGAGTGCAGCCCTATCCAGAAATCTGGCAGTGGCTTCTGATTAAATTCAATTTGCAATTGCGATGAGGCTGTTGTTCAGATATCGGTGGACTGGAGGCAGGGCATGAAAGGGATAATGAATCCAGTTGTTTGTGTCGTCCGTTTCGGGAAAGTACCTGTGTAATTGTGCACCCAGCTCACTCAGGTGCTTCACTATATCACATTTGACATTGTCCATAAGCTTGAGGTCATTTGCACACAAAATAATCATACAATGATTGAAAGACCTGTGTTAAGACCTGTGTTAAGACCTGTGTTAAGACCTGTGTGTTTTCCTTGTTAATGCAGACAGAGAGGAGCTACAACTTCTTCATCAGAGCCTCATATTTGTCCCACATTGAATATAGTTGCTGAGAGTCCCTGTAATCCTAGATTCAGATCAAGAAAAATTAGGGCTGGGCGATATGGCCAAAATATAATATCATGGTATTTAAAAAAAAATCTTGACGGTAGGACGGTATTTGATGGTATTTGATGTTTTTTTAATAATAAAAGTTCTACATTTGTTTATGAGTAGTGCGTGACCCTAGGGTTGCAAAATATACATCTTTCTCCATTCTGATTGTTTTATACTGTTCAATTCAACTTCAACCCCCAAAAGTCATCATTTTCATCAATTTCTGCATTTGAGATCATTTCTCCACTGCCACGTAGGGCTGCACCATATGAGCAAGTAATCTGGGCCTTATTTTTAACCAAATGTTGCAATTTGACTTGCGATTTAGAGCAAAACACTTGGGTTAACTGTTGGAATCATGGGAATATAATGTCTATTCTAATTATATAGTTACAAACCAAACATTCAAATAGCGGTATAGAAGTTAAAGTAAAAACCCAAACCGGTCCGTGCATCAATACCGGTATATCACAAAAAAACGGTACACCGCCCATCCCTGACCCGGATTGGCCAGTCGTGTGAGAAACTCGTCATCATCAAGCGGTCAGACAAGTGACAATTATGGTCAGTAAAGGAAACTTTCAGCTCGTCTCTCAATTCATAAAAACGTGTCAATATTTTGCCCCTTGATAACCAGCTCACTTCTGTATGTTGTAAAAGTGTTACATGGTCGCTGCCCATATCGTTGCATAATGCAGAACATACGAGAGTTCAGGGGTCTTGCTTTAAGGATCTGCCCCTTTTTCTGTTTGTTTCCCACTTGACATACCCAAACTTAACTGCCTGTAGCTCAGGACCTGAAGCAAGGATATGCTTATTATTGACACCATTTGAAAGGAAACACTTTGAAGTTTGTGGAAATGTGAAATTAATGTAGGAGAATATAACACATTAGTTCTGGTAAAAGATAATACAAAAAAAATAGAAATAAAGGCAATAATGTATTATTCCTGTCCAGGTGCAATTTAGATGTTAGCCACTAGATGGCAGCAGTGTATGTGGAAAGTTTTAGACTGATCCAATGAAACATTGTATTTCTGTTCAAAATGTTGTCAAGACTGCCCAAATGTGCCTAATTGGAATATTAATAACTTTTCAAGTTCATAACTGTGAACTTTCTTCAAAAAATAGAGTGGTATTATTTCAATGTAATAGCTACTGTATATTGGACAGTGCAGTTAGATTAACAAGAATGTAAGCTTTCTGCAATATCAGATGTTTCTTGATACTTACAACCCCATGCTAATCGCATTAGCGCACATTAGCTCAACCGTCCCGTGGGTGGGACACCGATCTGTAGAGATCCTTACGAGGATTATTAATTAACAAAGGTACCCATTTTCATTGTAGTGTCCAAAACGTCTTTCAAGCTGTCAGGCATTCCCTTGGCAGCAAGAAAGAGCCTCTCGGTGGATGCTGCAGTGGACCCAAGAGCCTCTGGGTGGATGCTGCAGTGGACCCAAGAGCCTCTGGGTGGATGCTGCAGTGGACCCAAGAGCCTCTGGGTGGATGCTGCAGTGGACCCAAGAGCCTCTGGGTGGATGCTGCAGTGGACCCAAGAGCCTCTGGGTGGATGCTGCAGTGGACCCAAGAACCTCTGGGTGGATGCTGCAGTGGACCCAAGAGCCTCTCAGTGGATGCTGCACTGGACCCAAGAGCCTCTGGGTGGATGCTGCAGTGGACCCAAGAGCCTCTGGGTGGATGCTGCAGTGGACCCAAGAGCCTCTGGGTGGATGCTGCAGTGGACCCAAGAGCCTCTGGGTGGATGCTGCAGTGGACCCAAGAGCCTCTGGGTGGATGCTGCAGTGGACCCAAGAGCCTCTGGGTGGATGCTGCAGTGGACCCAAGAGCCTCTGGGTGGATGCTGCAGTGGACCCAAGAGCCTCTGGGTGGATGCTGCAGTGGACCCAAGAGCCTCTGGGTGGATGCTGCAGTGGACCCAAGAGCCTCTCGGTGGATGCTGCAGTGGACCCAAGAGCCTCTGGGTGGATGCTGCAGTGGACCCAAGAGCCTCTGGGTGGATGCTGCAGTGGACCCAAGAGCCTCTGGGTGGATGCTGCAGTGGACCCAAGAGCCTCTGGGTGGATGCTGCAGTGGACCCAAGAGCCTCTGGGTGGATGCTGCAGTGGACCCAAGTAGCATCGGGAGCAACTGCCTGCACGCGCCTTACCACTCCACTGTGTCTCCCTGTCATGGCTTTTGCGCCATCAGTACAGATACCAACATGAGAAGCAGCTACATTTGGCTACATATGGACCGTTAGTGGAACTCCCGCGAGAGAGTAACGGTTAATGTGATTGGATGAGTAACGGTTAATGTGATTGGATGTTCATTATTTGACTAGGCTCCCTATATTTGACTTTGTGTTGTTATTTCGCTGAACACTGGATGGTTTCATTTTATTTTTGGCAGTGAAACGTGGCTACTTTGAAAATGGGAAGAAATCACTTCTTTGGGGGCGTACCCCCGACGGTATTGCACGTACCCCTGGGAATACCTGTGCTAAAGGGACAGTGTGTGTGTGTGTATGTCCTCGCCAGGATAGTAAAACAAGGAACCTTTGGACAAGTGGGAACATTTAGTTAATTTAGATTTAGGGTTTAGGATTACAATTAGGGTTACGGGTTAGGTTTAGAGTTAGGGGTTAGGTTTAGGGTTAGGGGTTAGGTTTAGGGTCAGGGGTTAGGTTTTGGGGTTAGGTTTAGGCTTAGGTTTAGGGTTAGGGGTAAGGTTTAGGGGTTAGGTTTAGGGTTAGGGGTTAGGTTTAGGGTTAGGGGTTATGTTTAGGGTTAGGACTTAGGTTTAGGGTTATGGGTTAGGTTTAGGGTTAGGGGTTAGGTTTAGGGTTAGGGGTTAGGTTTAGGGTCAGGGGTTAGGTTTAGGGTTTAGGGTTAGGGGTTAGGTTCAGGGTTAGGGGTTAGGTTTAGGGTTAGGGGTTAGGTTTAGGGTTAGGGGTTAGGTTTAGGGTTAGGGGTTAAGGGTTAGGTTTAGGGTTAGGGGTTAGGTTTAGGGTTAGGGGTTGGGTTTAGTGTTATGGGTTAGGTTTAGGGTTAGGGGTTAGGTTTAGGGTTAGGGGTTAGGTTTAGGGTTAGGGGTTAGGTTTAGGGTTAGGTGTTAGGTTTGGGGTTAGGTTTAGGGTTAGGGGTTTATGGTTAAGGTTAGGGTTACTGTTAGGTTTAGGGTTAGGGGTTAGGTTTAGGGTTAGGGGTTAGGTATAGGGTTAGGGGTTAGGTTTGGGGTTAGAGGTTAGGTTTAGGGTTAGGGATTTATGGTTAAGGTTAGGGTTACTGTTAGGTTTAGGGTTAGGGGTTAGGTTTAGGGTTAGGGGTTAGGTTTAGGGTTAGGGGTTAGGTTTGGGGTTAGAGGTTAGGTTTAGGGTTAGGGATTTATGGTTCAGGTTAGGGTTACTGTTAGGGTTAGGGGTTAGGTTTAGGGTTAGGGGTTAGGTTTAGGGTTAGGGGTTAGGTTTGGGGTTAGGGGTTAGGTTTAGGGTTCGGGATTTATGGTTCAGGTTAGGGTTACTGTTAGGGTTAGATTAAGGGTCAGGGAAAATAGGATTTTGAATGGGAATCAATTGTTTGGTTCCCACAAGGATAGTAAAACAACATGTGTGTGTCTGACCTGCGGACCACCATGACCAGACTGAGGATGAGGACAGTGAGGGTTCCGAGGAGGAAGAGGAGGGGCGTGTTCAGACACAGCAGGTCTAGAGAACTACGTGCATAGAACCCATAGAATACTGGAGAACGTTCTAGAAAACCCTGGAGGATGGAGGGAAGAGAGGAAGGAGGGTGATCAAGAGGAAGAGAGAGAGGAGAGAGAGGGAGAAAGAGGGTTAAATCACACACACTGTACTCCACAGGAGGTTGGTGGCACTTTAATTGGGGAGGACAGGGCTTGTGGGAATGACTGGAGCGAAAGGTGGAATGGTATCAAATACATCAAACACATGGTTTCATGTCATTCCATGTACTCTGTTCCAGCCATTACCATGAAAACATACAAAAATACCCAAAAATCTAAATCTAATTTATTTGTCACATAACACACGGTTAGCAGATGTTAGTGCGAGTGTAACGAAATGCTTGAGCCATCCTCCCCTCAGCAGCCTCCACTGCTGTACACATATACACACACACACACGTATACACACACACACACACACATGTACACACAGACACACACACACGCGCACACACGCGCGCACACACACACACACACACACACACACACACACACACACACACACACACACACACACACACACACACACACACACACACACACACACAGACAGACACACGTATACACAGACACACACACACACACACACACACACACACACACACACACACACACACACACACACACACACACACACACACACACACACACACACACACACACACACACACACACACACACACACACACACACACACACACACACACACACACACACACAGACACAGACAGACACACACACACACACACACACACACACACACACTCACTCACCGAACCAACGAAGAAGTCCAAAACCGAGTCATTGCCCTCAAACCTCAGTAGTCCTGCAACCACATCACAGAGCAACTTTCAACTAAGTATATGACGTTTTCCCACAACGACGCATACATGCGGCACATTATAAGAATATATTACCCACAAACCTCTGTCACCATCGCTGTCATAGACTGCTGTGGGTATGAGTATAGTCCCTCCAATGACCAGACACAGGAGCAGGTTCAGGTAAAGCAAATATCTCAGGAAGACAAAATAAGCTTTCACGCCTACACCGAATCTACCTGGAGGGGAGAGAGACAGGTGGTGATGCAGCAGGTATATATTACCGATATACACCTACACCGAATCTACCTGGAGGGGAGAGAGACAGGTGGTGATGCAGCAGGTATATATTACCGATATACACCTACACCGAATCTACCTGGAGGGGAGAGAGACAGGTGGTGATGCAGCAGGTATATATTACCGATATACACCTACACCGAATCTACCTGGAGGGGAGAGAGACAGGTGGTGATGCAGCAGGTATATATTACCGATATACACCTACACCGAATCTACCTGGAGGGGAGAGAGACAGGTGGTGATGCAACAGGTATATATTACCGATATACACCTACACCGAATCTACCTGGAGGGGAGAGAGACAGGTGGTGATGCAGCAGGTATATATTACCGATATACACCAACACCGAATCTTCCTGGAGGGGAGAGAGACAGGTGGTGATGCAGCAGGTATATATTACCGATATACACCTACACCGAATCTACCTGGAGGGGAGAGAGACAGGTGGTGATGCAGCAGGTATATATTACCGATATACACCTACACCGAATCTACCTGGAGGGGAGAGAGACAGGTGGTGATGCAGCAGGTATATATTACCGATATACACCAACACCGAATCTACCTGGAGGGGAGAGAGACAGGTGGTGATGCAGCAGGTATATATTACCGATATACACCTACACCGAATCTACCTGGAGGGGAGAGAGACAGGTGGTGATGCAGCAGGTATATATTACCGATATACACTTACACCGAATCTACCTGGAGGGGAGAGAGACAGGTGGTGATGCAGCAGGTATATATTACCGATATACACCTACACCGAATCTACCTGGAGGGGAGAGAGACAGGTGGTGATGCAGCAGGTATATATTACCGATATACACCTACACCGAATCTACCTGGAGGGGAGAGAGACAGGTGGTGGTGCAGCAGGTATATATTACCGATATACACCTACACCGAATCTACCTGGAGGGGAGAGAGACAGGTGGTGATGCAGCAGGTATATATTACCGATATACACCTACACCGAATCTACCTGGAGGGGAGAGAGACAGGTGGTGGTGCAGCAGGTATATATTACTGATATACACCAACACCGAATCTACCTGGAGGGGAGAGAGACAGGTGGTGATGCAGCAGGTATATATTACCGATATACACCTACACCGAATCTACCTGGAGGGGAGAGAGACAGGTGGTGATGCAGCAGGTATATATTACCGATATACACCTACACCGAATCTACCTGGAGGGGAGAGAGACAGGTGGTGATGCAGCAGGTATATATTACCGATATACACCTACACCGAATCTACCTGGAGGGGAGAGAGACAGGTGGTGATGCAGCAGGTATATATTACCGATATACACCAACACCGAATCTACCTGGAGGGGAGAGAGACAGGTATATATTACCGATATACACCTACACCGAATCTACCTAGAGGGGAGAGAGACAGGTGGTGGTGCAGCAGGTATATATTACCGATATACACCAACACCGAATCTACCTGGAGGGGAGAGAGACAGGTGGTGGTGCAGCAGGTATATATTACCGATATACACCAACACCGAATCTACCTGGAGGGGAGAGAGACAGGTGGTGATGCAGCAGGTGACTGAGATGGCAGTACATTCCAACCAGCCTCACTGAGGTATATTACCGATATACGCCAACACCATTCTGCCAACACCATTCTGCCAACACAGAACATCTGCTTTTTAACACACATAATTACCATGTTTGGGAAGGACAACTATTTCACTCATATTGTAAGTAATTATGGATCATATTTCATAGAAATGTGGAAATACTGGACAGTTTCTTTAAGGCATGTAAATACTGAGGCACATTCAGCATGGCACAACGTTTTGGAGTGTTCAGATAGAAATATGTTACGTAGAACTAACATGCAAGTAGACCGCTGATTGGCCAGCTCATCGTCCTCAGGGAGATAACGTCATGTTTTATGAGGAAATGGCAAGCATTTTTGAAATGGTCTGTTTGATATACAAGTTTGAGGTGGGGTTGGGCAACACACACACACGCACTCCCTCTCCCTCCCTCCCTCCCTCTCCTCTCCCTCTCCCTCTCCCTCTCCCTCTCCCTCTCCCTCCCTCCCTCTCCCTCCTCTCCCTCTCCCTCTCCCTCTCCCTCTCCCTCTCCCTCTCCCTCTCCCTCTCCCTCTCCCTCTCCCTCTCCCTCTCACCTTCAATGGTGTGGAGGGTGCTGCTCCATGGTAAATGCCTTGCCATTGCCTCGCCCACCTGCTCCCCGAGCCTCTTTCTGTTTATGCTCTGGTTCCGCTTCCATGACTCCCATCGGCCAACAGTGCGCGTCTGCAGGTGCCTCAGGTCCCTGATTGACAGATGACACACCTCTTTACCAGCAAGTAGTCTTTTCAATCTTATATCTTGTATCATTATACAGCTGCATCACACACATCCATATCCACACACACCCATATCCACACACACCCATATCCACACACACCCATATCCACACACACCCATATCCACACACACCCATATCCACACACATCCATATCCACACACATCCATATCCACACACACCCATATCCACACACACACCCATATCCACACACACCCATATCCACACACACCCATATCCACACACATCCATATCAACACACACACCCATATCCACACACACCCAACTCTCTCACTCTACCTTATATGATAACATAAACACTGAAACAGAGAATGGCAAAGCAACTTGCACCACTGCCTCAGTGACCCTTATTCTTGCAACACTGTCTCCGTGACCCTTATTCTTGCAACACTGTCTCCGTGACCCTTATTCTTGCAACACTGTCTCCGTGACCCTTATTCTTGCAACACTGTCTCCGTGACCCCTATTCTTGCAACACTGTCTCCGTGACCCTTATTCTTGCAACACTGTCTCCGTGACCCTTATCCTTGCAACACTGTCTCCGTGACCCTTATTCTTGCAACACTGTCTCCGTGACCCTTATCCTTGCACCACTGCCTCAGTGACCCTTATTCTTGCAACACTGTCTCCGTGACCCCTATTCTTGCAACACTGCCTCAGTGACCCTTATTCTTGCAACACTGCCTCAGTGACCCTTATTCTTGCAACACTGTCTCCGTGGCCCTTATTCTTGCAACACTGCCTCAGTGGCCCTTATTCTTGCAACACTGCCTTAGTGACCCTTATTCTTGCAACACTGCCTTAGTGACCCTTATTCTTGCAACACTGCCTCCGTGGCCCTTATCCTTGCAACACTGTCTCCGTGACCCTTATTCTTGCAACACTGTCTCCGTGGCCCTTATTCTTGCAACACTGCCTCCGTGACCCTTATTCTTGCAACACTGTCTCCTTGACCCTTATTCTTGCAACACTGCCTCAGTGACCCTTATTCTTGCAACACTGTCTCCGTGACCCTTATTCTTGCAACACTGTCTCCGTGACCCTTATTCTTGCAACACTGTCTCCGTGACCCCTATTCTTGCAACACTGTCTCCGTGACCCTTATTCTTGCAACACTGTCTCCGTGACCCTTATCCTTGCAACACTGTCTCCGTGACCCTTATTCTTGCAACACTGTCTCCGTGACCCTTATCCTTGCACCACTGCCTCAGTGACCCTTATTCTTGCAACACTGTCTCCGTGACCCCTATTCTTGCAACACTGCCTCAGTGACCCTTATTCTTGCAACACTGCCTCAGTGACCCTTATTCTTGCAACACTGTCTCCGTGGCCCTTATTCTTGCAACACTGCCTCAGTGGCCCTTATTCTTGCAACACTGCCTTAGTGACCCTTATTCTTGCAACACTGCCTTAGTGACCCTTATTCTTGCAACACTGCCTCCGTGGCCCTTATCCTTGCAACACTGTCTCCGTGACCCTTATTCTTGCAACACTGTCTCCGTGGCCCTTATTCTTGCAACACTGCCTCCGTGACCCTTATTCTTGCAACACTGTCTCCTTGACCCTTATTCTTGCAACACTGCCTCAGTGACCCTTATTCTTGCAACACTGTCTCCGTGGCCCTTATTCTTGCAACACTGCCTCCGTGACCCTTATTCTTGCAACACTGCCTCAGTGACCCTTATTCTTGCAACACTGTCTCCGTGGCCCTTATTCTTGCAACACTGCCTCAGTGGCCCTTATTCTTGCAACACTGCCTCCGTGACCCTTATTCTTGCAACACTGTCTCCGTGGCCCTTATTCTTGCAACACTGTCTCCGTGGCCCTTATTCTTGCAACACTGCCTCCGTGGCCCTTATTCTTGCACCACTGTCTCCGTGACCCTTATTCTTGCAACACTGTCTCCGTGACCCTTATTCTTGCAACACTGTCTCCATGGCCCTTATTCTTGCAACAGTTTGGTGAATATTTGTGTGTGACACAACCTCTCGATCACTCACCTTGCCTCTCTCTTCCTCTGCATACACACCGGCTGGCTCCTGATCGGCTGGGTAGTGGCCTTGTCTCTGGCTTCTCCTACCAGTCCAGGGTACTTCTCTACTGGGTGCGATGTCTCTGTGGTCCCCCTGTCCTGGTGTTGATGGAGGCACCGTCGTCGGGCCAAAGAGCTGGGGAGCTGGTTGAAGATCTCAGTCTGGTAGTTATTAACACACAACTCATCTGTCACTGTGGAGCTACAGCTCTCTTCTATTGGGGGGTTGAAGAGGGGGATGGAGAGAGATAGAGAGAGGGATAGAGAGGGATAGAGAGAGAGATAGAGAGAGGGATAGAGAGAGAGATAGAGAGAGGGATGGAGAGAGGGATGGAGAGAGGGATAGAGAGAGGGATGGAGAGAGGGATAGAGAGGGATAGAGAGAGAGATAGAGAGAGGGATAGAGAGAGGGATAGAGAGAGGGATGGAGAGAGGGATGGAGAGAGGGATAGAGAGAGGGATGGAGAGAGGGATAGAGAGGGATCGAGAGAGAGAGATAGAGAGAGGGATAGAGAGAGGGATAGAGAGAGGGATAGAGAGAGGGATGGAGAGAGGGATAGAGAGAGGTTGAGAACACCTTTATTTAACCAGGTGGCCAGTTGAGAACACCTTTATTTAACCAGGTAGGCCAGTTGAGAACACCTTTATTTAACCAGGTGGCCAGTTGAGAACACCTTTATTTAACCAGGTGGCCAGTTGAGAACACCTTTATTTAACCAGGTGGCCAGTTGAGAACACCTTTATTTAACCAGGTGGCCAGTTGAGAACACCTTTATTTAACCAGGTGGCCAGTTGAGAACACCTTTATTTAACCAGGTAGGCCAGTTGAGAACACCTTTATTTAACCAGGTAGGCCAGTTGAGAACACCTTTATTTAACCAGGTAGGCCAGTTGAGAACACCTTTATTTAACCAGGTAGGCCAGTTGAGAATAAGTTCTCATTTACAACTGCAACCTGGCCAAGATAAAGCAAAGCAGTACGACAAAAACAACAACACAGAATTACACATGGGATAAACAAACATACAATCAATAATACAGTAGAAAATCTGTATACAGTGTGTGCAAAAACTGTCTCAGTGACCCTTAACACTGTCTCCGGAGGTAAGGCAATAAATAGGCCATAGTGGCGAAGTAATTACAATTGAGCAATTAACACTGGAGTGATAGATGTGCAGATGAGGATGTGCAAGTAGAAATACAGGTGTGCAAAAGAGCAGAAAAAAACAAAAAACAAATATGGGGATGAGGTAGGTAGTTGGTTGGATGGGCTATTTACAGATGGGCTGTGTACAGCTACACCGATCAGTAAGCTGCTCTGACAGCCGATGCTTGAAGTTAGTGAGGGAGATATAAGTCTCCAACTTCAGTGATTTTTGCAATTCGTTCCAATCATTGGCAGCAGAGAACTGGAAGGTAAGGTGGCCAAAGGGGGTGTTGGCTTTGGGGATGACCAGTGAGATATACCTGCTGGAGCGCGTGCTACAGGTGGGTACTGCTTCAGTGACCAGTGAGCTGAGATAACGCAGGGCTTTATCTAGCAAAGATGACCTGGAGCCAGTCGGTTTGGCGACAAATATGT
>NW_025745883.1:100000-107500 GCF_021184085.1 Oncorhynchus gorbuscha | reverse complement strand
GTCTCGGCCACCTACATAGGATTACTGTATGAGGTCCTTCAGATTGGTAGTCTCAGCCACCTACATAGGATTACTGTATGAGGTCCTTCAGATTGGTAGTCTCGGTCACCTACATAGGATTACTGTATGAGGCCTTCAGATTGGTAGTCTCGGCCACCTACATAGGATTACTGTATGAGGCCTTCAGATTGGTAGTCTCTGCCACGTACATAGGATTACTGTATAAGGTCCTTCAGATTGGTAGTCTCGGCCACCTACATAGGATTACTGTATGAGGTCCTTCAGATTGGTAGTCTCGGCCACCTACATAGGATTACTGTATGAGGCCTTCAGATTGGTAGTCTCGGCCACCTACATAGGATTACTGTATGAGGTCCTTCAGATTGGTAGTCTCGGCCACCTACATAGGATTACTGTATGAGGCCTTCAGATTGGTAGTCTCGGCCACCTACATAGGATTACTGTATGAGGCCTTCAGATTGGTAGTCTCGGCCACCTACATAGGATTACTGTATGAGGTCCTTCAGATTGGTAGTCTCAGCCACCTACATAGGATTACTGTATGAGGTCCTTCAGATTGCAGGCCTGCCTATGAGTAGGGCAAAACACCCAGCTATGCAGCCCATAACAACTGAAACAGAGCAGTACCTTCTTTCAGTCATTATGGGCTGCATAGCTGGGTGGAGGAGAAGGTACTGCTCTGTTTCAGCCGTTATGGGCCGAATAGCTGTGTGGAGGAGAAGGTACTGCTCTGTTTCAGCCGTTATGGGCTGCATAGCTGTGTGGAGGAGAAGGTACTGCTCTGTTTCAGCATTATGGGCTGCATAGCTGTGTGGAGGAGAAGGTACTGCTCTGTTTCAGCCGTTATGGGCTGCATAGCTGTGTGGAGGAGAAGGTACTGCTCTGTTTCAGCCGTTATGGGCTGCATAGCTGTGTGGAGGAGAAGGTACTGCTCTGTTTCAGCCGTTATGGGCTGCATAGCTGTGTGGAGGAGAAGGTACTGCTCTGTTTCAGCCGTTATGGGCTGCATAGCTGTGTGGAGGACGAGGTACTGCTCTGTTTCAGCCGTTATGGGCTGTATAGCTGTGTGGAGGAGAAGGTACTGCTCTGTTTCAGCCGTTATGGGCTGCATAGCTGTGTAGAGGATATACTTCTTGTTTCCTTTAAGTGTTCTTGAGGTCAACGACCTTTGACATGTTTGAATCCTTTATGATGTAATAATCAAATAAAGTGTTTAAAATGTGAAGACTGATCACAGTCATTCTGAAACTGTTGTTGAGAATCTAGGAGAGGATTCTGTTGAAAAGCTAGTGTGTGTTCACCACCTACTCAAACCACCGATGGCATTATCATGTATAGACTTACTGGGAAAGGAAAGCAGCTACTTTGTCAGTTGCACAACCGATCGCATTCAACCGAAATGAGTCTTCCACATTTACCCCAACACCTCTGAGTCAGAGAGGTGCAGGGAGCTGCCTTACTCAACGTCCACAGCTCCCGAGGAGCAGCAACACCTCTGAGTCAGAGAGGTGCAGGGAGCTGCCTTACTCAACGTCCACAGCTCCCGAGGAGCAGCAACACCTCTGAGTCAGAGAGGTGCAGGGAGCTGCCTTACTCAACGTCCACAGCTCCCGAGGAGCAGCAACACCTCTGAGTCAGAGAGGTGCAGGGAGCTCTTACTCAACGTCCACAGCTCCCGAGGAGCAGCAACACCTCTGAGTCAGAGAGGTGCAGGGAGCTGCCTTTATGTCCACAGCTCCCGAGGAGCAGCAAACCTCTGAGTCAGAGAGGTGCAGGGAGCTTTAAAATCCACAGCTCCCGAGGAGCAGCAACACCTCTGAGTCAGAGAGGTGCAGGGAGCTGCCTTACTCAACGTCCACAGCTCCCGAGGAGCAGCAACACCTCTGAGTCAGAGAGGTGCAGGGAGCTGCCTTACTCAACGTCCACAGCTCCCGAGGAGCAGCAACACCTCTGAGTCAGAGAGGTGCAGGGAGCTGCCTTTGTCCACAGCTCCCGCAGCAACACCTCTGAGTCAGAGAGGTGCAGGGAGCTTCAACGTCCACAGCTCCCGAAGCAGCAACACCTCTGAGTCAGAGAGGTGCAGGGAGCTGCCTTACTCAACGTCCACAGCTCCCGAGGAGCAGCAACACCTCTGAGTCAGAGAGGTGCAGGGAGCTGCCTTACTCAACGTCCACAGCTCCCGAGGAGCAGCAACACCTCTGAGTCAGAGAGGTGCAGGGAGCTGCCTTACTCAATGTCCACAGCTCCCGAGGAGCAGCAACACCTCAGAGTCAGAGAGGTGCAGGGAGCTGCCTTACTCAATGTCCACAGCTCCCGAGGAGCAGCAACACCTCAGAGTCAGAGAGGTGCAGGGAGCTGCCTTACTCAATGTCCACAGCTCCCGAGGAGCAGTTGTTGGAGGCTAACTGCCTCGCTCAAGGGCAGAAATACAGATTTTCCCACCTTGTCGGCTCGGGGATTCAAATCAGTGACCTTTCGTTTCCTTGCCCGGCGCTCTTAACCACTAGGCTATCTACCGCCCCTACTGTAGCCTGTGGAGACCAAAGCAAACAGTTGGTGCAGCTTGTGGTTGTTTTACCTCTGTTGGTTGAATGCATCGCTGATTGTAAAACATGCTCTGGATAAGAGCGTCTGCAGAAGGACTAAGATGTAAATGTGAGATAACAGTTCTCATGTGATGCCAAATACAGGCTGTGAAATGCTGACTGCATGGCTGCAAATGGTGGCATAGTTGTCCATGCAGTCTGGGTGTAACTAATGGAGGAGGGAGTGTAACTAGTGGAGGAGGGAGTGGAGGAGGGAGTGTAACTAGTGGAGGAGGGAGTGGAGGAGGGAGTGGAGGAGGGAGTGGAGGAGGGAGTGTAACTAGTGGAGGAGGGAGTGTAACGAGTGGAGGAGGGAGTGTAACTAGTGGAGGAGGGAGTGGAGGAGGGAGTGGAGGAGGGAGTGGAGGAGGGAGTGTAACTAGTGGAGGAGGGAGTGTAACGAGTGGAGGAGGGAGTGTAACGAGTGGAGGAGGGAGTGTAACTAGTGGAGGAGGGAGTGGAGGAGGGAGTGGAGGAGGGAGTGGAGGAGGGAGTGTAACTAGTGGAGGAGGGAGTGGAGGAGGGAGTGTAACTAGTGGAGGAGGGAGTGGAGGAGGGAGTGTAACGAGTGGAGGAGGGAGTGTAACTAGTGGAGGAGGGAGTGTAACTAGTGGAGGAGGGAGAGTAACTAGTGGAGGAGGGAGTGTAACGAGTGGAGGAGGGAGTGTAACTAGTGGAGGAGGGAGTGTAACTAGTGGAGGAGGGAGTGTAACTAGTGGAGGAGGGAGTGTAACTAGTGGAGGAGGGAGTGTAACTAGTGGAGGAGGGAGTGTAACTAATGGAGGAGGGAGTGGAGGAGGGAGCGTAACTAGTGGAGGAGGGAGTGTAACTAGTGGAGGAGGGAGAGTAACTAGTGGAGGAGGGAGTGGAGGAGGGAGTGTAACTAGTGGAGGAGGGAGTGGAGGAGGGAGTGGAGGAGGGAGTGGAGGAGGGAGTGTAACTAGTGGAGGAGGGAGTGGAGGAGGGAGCGTAACTAGTGGAGGAGGGAGTGTAACTAGTGGAGGAGGGAGAGTAACTAGTGGAGGAGGGAGTGGAGGAGGGAGTGTAACTAGTGGAGGAGGGAGTGTAACTAGTGGAGGAGGGAGCGTAACTAGTGGAGGAGGGAGTGTAACTAATGGAGGAGGGAGTGGAGGAGGGAGCGTAACTAGTGGAGGAGGGAGTGTAACTAGTGGAGGAGGGAGAGTAACTAGTGGAGGAGGGAGTGGAGGAGGGAGTGTAACTAGTGGAGGAGGGAGTGGAGGAGGGAGTGGAGGAGGGAGTGGAGGAGGGAGTGTAACTAGTGGAGGAGGGAGTGGAGGAGGGAGCGTAACTAGTGGAGGAGGGAGTGTAACTAGTGGAGGAGGGAGAGTAACTAGTGGAGGAGGGAGTGGAGGAGGGAGTGTAACTAGTGGAGGAGGGAGTGGAGGAGGGAGTGGAGGAGGGAGTGGAGGAGGGAGTGTAACTAGTGGAGGAGGGAGTGGAGGAGGGAGTGTAACTAGTGGAGGAGGGAGTGGAGGAGGGAGTGTAACGAGTGGAGGAGGGAGTGTAACTAGTGGAGGAGGGAGTGTAACTAGTGGAGGAGGGAGTGTAACTAGTGGAGGAGGGAGTGTAACTAGTGGAGGAGGGAGTGGAGGAGGGAGTGTAACGAGTGGAGGAGGGAGTGTAACTAGTGGAGGAGGGAGTGTAACTAGTGGAGGAGGGAGTGTAACTAGTGGAGGAGGGAGTGTAACTAGTGGAGGAGGGAGTGTAACTAGTGGAGGAGGGAGTGTAACTAGTGGAGGAGGGAGTGGAGGAGGGAGTGGAGGAGGGAGTGTAACTAGTGGAGGAGGGAGTGTAACTAGTGGAGGAGGGAGTGTAACTAGTGGAGGAGGGAGTGTAACTAGTGGAGGAGGGAGTGTAACTAGTGGAGGAGGGAGTGGAGGAGGGAGTGTAACTAGTGGAGGAGGGAGTGTAACTAGTGGAGGAGGGAGTGGAGGAGGGAGTGTAACTAGTGGAGGAGGGAGTGTAACTAGTGGAGGAGGGAGTGTAACTAGTGGAGGAGGGAGTGTAACTAGTGGAGGAGGGAGAGTAACTAGTGGAGGAGGGAGTGTAACGAGTGGAGGAGGGAGTGGAGGAGGGAGTGGAGGAGGGAGTGTAACGAGTGGAGGAGGGAGTGGAGGAGGGAGTGTAACTAGTGGAGGAGGGAGTGGAGGAGGGAGTGTAACGAGTGGAGGAGGGAGTGGAGGAGGGAGTGTAACTAGTGGAGGAGGGAGTGGAGGAGGGAGTGTAACTAGTGGAGGAGGGAGTGTAACTAGTGGAGGAGGGAGTGTAACGAGTGGAGGAGGGAGTGTAACTAGTGGAGGAGGGAGTGTAACTAGTGGAGGAGGGAGTGTAACTAGTTGAGGAGGGAGTGTAACTAGTGGAGGAGGGAGTGTAACTAGTGGAGGAGGGAGTGTAACGAGTGGAGGAGGGAGTGTAACGAGTGGAGGAGGGAGTGTAACGAGTGGAGGAGGGAGTGTAACTAGTGGAGTAGGGAGTGGAGGAGGGAGTGTAACTAGTGGAGGAGGGAGTGTAACTAGTGGAGGAGGGAGTGTAACTATTGGAGGAGGGAGTGGAGGAGGGAGTGGAGGAGGGAGTGTAACTAGTGGAGGAGGGAGTGTAACTAGTGGAGGAGGGAGTGTAACTAGTGGAGGAGGGAGTGTAACTATTGGAGGAGGGAGTGGAGGAGGGAGTGGAGGAGGGAGTGTAACTAGTGGAGGAGGGAGTGTAACTAGTGGAGGAGGGAGTGGAGGAGGGAGTGGAGGAGGGAGTGTAACTAGTGGAGGAGGGAGTGTAACTAGTGGAGGAGGGAGTGTAACTAGTGGAGGAGGGAGTGTAACTAGTGGAGGAGGGAGTGTAACTAGTGGAGGAGGGAGTGTAACTAGTGGAGGAGGGAGTGGAGGAGGGAGTGGAGGAGGGAGTGTAACTAGTGGAGGAGGGAGTGGAGGAGGGAGTGTAACTAGTGGAGGAGGGAGTGGAGGAGGGAGTGGAGGAGGGAGTGTAACGAGTGGAGGAGGGAGTGTAACTAGTGGAGGAGGGAGTGTAGAAACAGGGGGATGGAGAGGTAGAGACAGGGGAATGGAGAGGTAGAGACAGGGGAATGGAGAGGTAAAGACAGGGGAATGGAGAGATAGAGACAGGGGAATGGAGAGGTAGAGACAGGGGAATGGAGAGGTAAAGACAGGGGAATGGAGAGGTAGAGACAGGGGAATGGAGAGGTAGAGACAGGGGAATGGAGAGGTAAAGACAGGGGAATGGAGAGGTAGAGACAGGGGAATGGAGAGGTAGAGACAGGGGAATGGAGAGGTAAAGACAGGGGAATGGAGAGGTAGAGACAGGGGAATGGAGAGGTAGAGACAGGGGGTGGAGAGGTAGAGACAGGGGGGTGGAGAGGTAGAGACAGGGGGATTGAGAGGAAGAGAGAGAGGAATGAAAAGGTAGAGACAGGGGAATGGAGAGGTAGAGACAGGGGAATGGAGAGGTAGAGACAGGGGAATGGAGAGGTAGAGACAGGGGAATGGAGAGGAAGAGAGAGAGGAATGAAAAGGTAGAGACAGGGGAATGGAGAGGAAGAGAGAGAGGAATGAAAAGGTAGAGACAGGGGAATGGAGAGGAAGAGAGAGAGGAATGAAAAGGTAGAGACAGGGGAATGGAGAGGAAGAGAGAGAGGAATGAAAAGGTCGAGACAGAAGAACGGAGAGGTGGAAAGAGAGGTTGTAGTTTTGGAAATATGCTTATTCTTTCAGTCATTGATCAAAAACTACATTACCCAGAGGTTCTCGGGGCAAGTTAATAGGTACATTAGGTGTGGCCAGGTAGTCAGAGACAGATAGAGAGCCCCTTATTGTAACTTTCAATCCAAGAAATAGGATACAGGAAAATCACCTGATCAACAGCACACAGGTAATTTCAGGCTCTTAGTTTCCTTCTTTCACCTCTCAGTATTATTATTATTATAGATCACCATTCTTCCGTTTGTATGTTTCATTGATAGGCTGCCTTTAGGCTAGAACAGACCCGGGAACATGTTGTGCAATAGAAATGGTGAATACAACACACCCAGACAATCTCTCACACCTTGACCAGACTAGGCTCTGTCAATGGAGTAGGCTACTTGATTTGGCAAAATGGATGAATTCACAAATGTTTAGGCCACCTGTATTGGAGACGTTTAGCCTAAAGTAGCATCAGAAGGCTAGCCTATACGTTTGTTGAAATGTTTATGAATGATAAGGTGTAAAAAATAAAAAACATATCTAGAAAGGACAGTCTTCAAACTTTTCTTACCAAGGAAATGTACTGTACTGACACAGCGGTCTATGGAATTATATATCGTGTGAAAACAAACGTTGTGGAAGAAGGATTTCGAGCAATGAATAGGAATGTTCCATTCGGTGGAAAACTTTATTTGGGGGGGAACTTTGCGGTACCAACATAAAATGACAAACACACAGCGGCAGTTTTTCTTGAACTGAAATATAAACCACATGTTGAGACAACCGGTAAACTGTTTCTCCGTAAAAGTCTACCTATTGCCCGTTACAACGTTTCAATGCGGTAGGATAATGATATCGTCACCCCTACAGTCGACAATGGTTCGTTGCCGCTGTTCAACATGCTGATGTATTTTGTAACAGTAGAGAGAGAGACGGATCTACTGCGGCGGCACTGCAGGTTTAAGCTTGAACGGGTTGCGCAAGTTACGAAGGGGGTGAGTGAACCGACCTTATGGCTGACTGTAGCTTTTTTCACATTGTCTTCTCGTTTTCCTTTCCATGTATTTGCACACGGCAAAACAATCTCGAGAAACAGTTTGTCCGCTGTAGCTTCCAGGGTATTTTAACTGTTCAGTCTGACGTTTGAGTGACTGACAGGCTAAGAGTAAACCGACCGCAAA
>NW_025745883.1:72500-95000 GCF_021184085.1 Oncorhynchus gorbuscha | reverse complement strand
CCCCTGCTCCCCTCTCCTCCTTCCTCCCCCTGCTCCCCTCTACCTCTCCTCCTCCCTCCTCCTGCTCCCCTCTCCCCTCCCTCCCTCCTCCCCCCCCCTCTCCCCTCTCCTCCTTCCCCCTCTCCCTCCTCCTCCCTCCCCTCCCTCTCCCTCTCCTCCTCTCCCTCCCCCTCCTCCCCTCTGCCCCCTCTCCCCCCCTGCTCCAGCCGGAACATAATTGCAAATAATTTGTAGACTGCAAATTGACCGAAGAAGCCCAAACAGGTGTTTGACTAACACATAATCATTTCAACCCTTGCTTGTATTTGTATATCATCACATTTCTCTCTTGGGATTACATGGGAACACATCTCTCTCTTGGGATTACATGGGAACACATCTCTCTCTTGGGATTACATGGGAACACATCTCTCTTGTGCGTGGGATTACATGGGAACACATCTCTCTCTTGTGCGTGGGATTACATGGGAACACATCTCTCTCTTGGGATTACATGGGAACACATCTCTCTCTTGGGATTACATGGGAACACATCTCTCTCTTGTGGGGATTACATGGGAACACATCTCTCTCTTGTGCGTGGGATTACATGGGAACACATCTCTCTTGGGATTACATGGGAACACATCTCTCTCTTGGGATTACATGGGAACACATCTCTCTCTTGGGATTACATGGGAACACATCTCTCTCTTGGGATTACATGGGAACACATCTCTCACATCTTCTCTTGGGATTACATGGGAACACATCTCTCTCTTGGGATTACATGGGAACACATCTCTCTTGTGCGTGGGATTACATGGGAACACATCTCTCTCTTGTGCGTGGGATTACATGGGAACACATTTCTTAAATGAAAATCACTTGGAGTTGATTTCCTGGTGTTTTTACAGTCTTTAATGTCCAATAATGAACACGTAAAAAAATAAATATATAAATATATTTAACTTTTTTTATTATTTTACTTGGGGTTCCAAATATCACCGCCGGCCCCGGGGCCTCCAGGAACCCTGCCCTGGGCCTTTATAGTTTTACCTTTACATACTGTTTCTCCTCCACAGCAACTTTAACATTTATAAAATGTTGTGTAAGTATATTAGTGTTGTGTAAGTATGCTGTATCGTTAATCTGCCGTTGTGTTAGACAGTGCAGTAAATGTGTTTTCACTGACAGGCCAGCTGACTTGCTTTGTTTGGCTGTACTACAGACATACTCTGACCTGGAGACAGACAATGTTCAGGGGTTGTTGACAGTGTCACACACACACACACACAAACACACACAGAGAGAAAAGGGACATGGGTTCTGGTCTAAAGTAGTGCACTATATAGGGAATAGGGCTCTGGTCTAAAGTAGTGCACTATATAGGGAATAGGGCTCTGGTCTAAAGTAGTGCACTATATAGGGAATAGGGCTCTGGTCTAAAGTAGTGCACTATATAGGGAATAGGGCTCTGGTCAGAAGTAGTGCACTTTATAGGGAATAGGGCTCTGGTCAAAAGTAGTGCACTATATAGGGAATAGGGTGTCATTTGGGACTTGTCTCTGTGAAAAGACCAGCAGTCTGACAATATGCCCTAGGAGAGTGAGAGAGGGAGGACAGAAGGAGGGAGGACAGAAGGAGGGAGGACAGAAGGAGGGAGGACAGAAGGAGGGAGGACAGAAGGAGGGAGGACCGGGAGGGAGGACCGAAGGAGGGAGGACCGAAGGAGGGAGGACAGAAGGAGGGAGGACAGAAGGAGGGAGGACAGAAGGAGGGAGGACAGAGGGAGGGAGGGAGGGACAGAAGGAGGGAGGACAGAAGGAGGACAGAGGTGCAGAAAGATAGTCGGTAATTGGAGACTTGGAGCAATGACAGAGTTGGAGATAATGGAACGTGAGAGGGAGAGAATGTGGAGAGAAAGAGAGGGAGACAGAGAGGGAATGTGGAGAGAGAGAGAGGACAGAGGGAGAGAAAGAAAGAGAGGGAGAGAATGTGGAGAAAGAGAGGGGAGAGAATGTGGAGAGAGAGAAAGAGAGAATGTGGAGAGAGAGAGAGAGGAGATGTGGAGAGAGAGAGACAGAGGGAGAGAAAGAAAGAGAGGGAGAGAATGTGGAGAGAAAGAGGAGAGAAAAAGAGAGAGGAGAGAATGTGGAGAGAAAGAGAGGGAGAGAAAGAAAGAGAGGGAGAGAATGTGGAGAGAAAGAGAGGGAGAGAAAGAAAGAGAGAGAGAATGTGGAGAGAAAGAGAGAGAGAGAGAGAGAGAATGTGGAGAGAAAGAGAGAGAGAGAGAAAGAAAGAGAGAGAGAATGTGGAGAGAAAGAGAGAGAGAAAGAAAGAGAGGGAGAGAATGTGGAGAGAAAGAGAGAGAGAGAGGGAAAGAAAATGTGGAGAGAGAGAGAGAGAAAGGAGAGAGGGAGAGAAAGAAAGAGGGAGAGAATGTGGAGAGAAAGAGAGAGGAAAGAAAGTGAGAAAGAAAGGAGAGGAAGAAAGAGAGGGACAGAATGTGGAGAGAAAGAGGGAGAGAAAGAAAGAGAGGGAGAGAATGTGGAGAGAAAGAAGAGAGAGAGGGAGAGAATGTGGAGAGAAAGTGAGAGAGAGGGAGAGAATGTGGAGAGAAAGTGAGAGAGGGAGAGAATGTGAAAGAAAGAGGGGAGAGAATGTGGAGAGAAAGTGAGAGAAAGAAAGAGAGGGAGAGAATGTGAGAGAGACAGAGAGAGAGAATGAGGAGAGAAAGTGAGAGAGGGAGAGAATGTGGAGAGAAAGAGAGGGAGGGAGAATGGAGAGAGACAGAGGAGAGAATGTGGAGAGAAAGAGGGAGAGACAGAAGAGAGGGAGAGAATGTGGAGAGAAAGTGAGAGAGGGAGAGAAAGTGAGAGAAAGTGAGAGAGAGAGAGGGAGAGAATGTGAGAGAGACGGAGGGAGAGAATGTCAGAGAGGGAGAGAATGTGGAGAGAGAGTGAGAGAGGGAGAGAATGTGGAGAGACAGAGGAGAGAAAGAATGTGGAGAGAAAGTGAGAGAAAGTGAGAGAGGGAGAGAATGTGAGAGAGACAGAGAGAGAGAATGTGGAGAGAAAGTGAGAGAGGGAGAGAATGTGGAGAGAAAGTGAGAGAAAGTGAGAGAGGGAGAGAATGTGAGAGAGACGGAGGGAGAGAATGTCAGAGAGGGAGAGACAGAGGGAGAGAAAGTGGAGAGAGACACTCGAGGGGGGCGCTGTGAGATAATATGGTTATGGATTTGAACGGACTCAAAAGCACAGCCAAGACAATAGAGATTTGGAGAGAAAAGCTCAACGAAAGAGAGCAAGTTAGAGAGAGAGAGAGAGGGACTGAGAGAGAGACAGAGCGGGACTGAGAGAGAGAGAGGGACAGAGAGAGAGAGAGGGACTGAGAGGAGACTGAGAGTGAGAGGGAGTGAGAGGGACTGACAGAGAGAGAGAGAGAGAGAGGACTGAGAGAGAGAGAGAGAGACTGAGAGTGAGAGAGGGACTGAGAGAGAGGGACAGAGAGAGAGAGGGGACTGAGAGAGAGACAGGACTGACTGTGAGAGAGGGACTGAGGGACAGAGAGGGACAGAGAGAGAGGGACGGGGGACTGAGAGTGAGAGAGGGACTGAGCGTGAGAGGGACTGAGAGAGGGACTGAGCGTGAGTGAGAGAGGGACTGAGCGTGTGAGAGAGAGGGGACTGAGGACTGACTGAGAGAGAGGGACTGAGCGTGAGAGAGGGACTGAGCGTGAGAGAGGGACTGAGCGTGAGAGAGGGACTGTGAGTAAGTAGAGAGGGGGACTGTGAGTGAGAGAGAGGGACTGAGCGAGAGAGAGAGGGACTGAGAGGGTCTGTAGGAGAGAAAGAGAGAACATCTATGATAGAGAGATAAGGAGCGAGAGGAGACAGAATAAAGACTAGTGAGAGGCTAGACAGGATGTGTAGAATGAACATGTTGAATCCATTCACTTCCACAGTGTGGCTGCGGTTCCATGTGGCTGCCCTCAGCTGTCTGCCTCTGATGAGGTCATCACGGAGGAGTTGTCTGTGCCAGGAAAAGAACCATGGAAATCCACACACACACACACACACACACACACACACACACACACACACACACACACACACACACACACACACACACACACACACACACACACACACACACACACACACACACACACACACACACACACACACACACACACACACATAGGGCCCTGTAAAATCAGCGTTGCGGACGGACTCATGCGTGTGTGTCTCCACATTTTTTGTGGCCATTAGCAATGATGCTAATGATAGTGATAGCCTTTCCTTCTCCCCTGCCTACGAAGCTGCAGCCCTGCCTACGAGCTGCAGCCCCTGCCTACGAGCTGCAGCCCCCCTCCCCTGCCTACGTAGCTGCAGCCCACTCCCCTGCCTACGTAGCTGCATCCCTGTCCCAGCAGACTGTCCCTGTCCCAGCAGACTGGCCCAGTAGACTGGCCCTGTCCCAGCAGACTGGCCCTGTCCCAGCAGACTGGCCCTGTCCCAGTAGACTGTCCCTGTCCCAGTAGACTGACCCTGTCCCAGCAGACTGTCCCTGTCCCAGTAGACTGTCCCTTCCCAGCAGACTCTCCCTGTCCCAGTAGACTGGCCCTGTCCCAACAGACTCTCCCTGTCCCAGTAGACTGTCCCTCTCCCAGTAGACTGTCCCTGTCCCAACAGACTGTCCCCGTAGACTGTCCCTTTCCCAGCAGACCTTCCCTGTCCCAGTAGACTGTCCATTTCCCAGTAGACTGTCTCTGTCCCAGCAGACTGTCCCAGTAGACAGTCCCTGTCCCAGCAGACTGTCCCTGTCCCAGTAGACTGTCCCTGTCCCAGTAGACTGTCCCTGTCCCAGTAGACTGTCCCTCTCCCAGTAGACTGTCTCTGTCCCAACAGACTGTCCCAGTAGACTGTCCCTTTCCCAGCAGACCTGTCCATTTCCCAGTAGACTGTCCCTCTCCCAGTAGACTCTCTCTGTCCCAACAGACTGTCCCACTAGACTGTCCCTTTTCCAGCAGACCTTCCCTGTCCCAGCAGACTGTCCTGTCCAAGTAGACTGTCCCTGTCCCAGCAGACTGTCCCAGTAGACAGTCCCTTTCCCAGTAGACTGGCCCTGTCCCCGTAGACTGTCCCTTTCCCAGTAGACTTCCCCTGTCACAGCAGACTGTCCCAGTAGACTGTCCCTTTCCCAGTAGACTGTCCCTTTCCCAGTAGACTGTCCCTTTCCCAGCAGACTGACCTTGTCCCAGTAGACTGTCCCTTTCCCAGTAGACTGTCCCTTTCCCAGTAGACTGTCCCTTTCCCAGCAGACCCACCCTGTCCCAGTAGACTGTTAAACTAGACATTGGGCAGATACCGATGTCGGCATGTTTAGCTGATATCGTCTGATTCCGATATGTTCACCAATATATCATTCACCCCTGGTGTATTGGCCTGGTATGATGTAGTAGTCATTCATCCCTGGTGTATTGGCCTGGTATGATGTAGTAGTCATTCATCCCTGGTGTATTGGCCTGGTATGATGTAGTAGTCATTCATCCCTGGTGTATTGGCCTGGTATGATGTAGTAGTCATTCATCCCTGGTGTATTGGCCTGGTATGATGTAGTATTATTCAAACACTTCATTGGCCTGGTAAAGTATTCATTCATCACCAACTGGTGATGCTATATTTTCATCCCTGGTATAAGAACTGGTTTGTAGTATTCATTCACCCTGAGTGTATTGTGGTGTGATGTGTGTTCATTCATCCCTGGTGTATGTGGCCTGGTATGATGTAGTATTCATTCATCCCTGTGTGTATTGGCCTGGTATGATGTAGTATTCATTCATCCCTGCTGAAACACGGCCTGGTATGATGTAGTATTCATTCAATCACCACACCTGGTATGATTCCTAACATTCATCCCTGGTCTATTGGCCTGGTAGATTTTGCAACACTTGCTCCCTGGTGGAGATTGGCCTGGACAATGTAGTATTCATTCATCCCTGTGATTGGCCTGGATGATGAGATTGATTCATGACAGACAGGCCTGGATGAAGAGAACGGGACAGACATCAGGTGTATTGGCCTGGGAGATGTAGAGATTCTCCCAGTGTCAACTTTGACACCCCTGGTGTACTGGTATGATGTACATTCATCCCTGGTGGAGGCTGGCCTGATGTGAGTATTCATTCTATATCAGTGTATTGGCCTGGTAGATGTAGTATTCATTCATCCCTGGTCTATTAGGCCTGATGTGAGTATTAATTCACTATATCAGTGGAGGCTGGCCTGGTAGTGATGTAGTATTACACTATATCAGTGGAGGCTGGCCTGGTATGAGTATTAATCACTATATCAGTGGAGGCTGGCCTGGTAGATGAGTATTAATTCACTATATCAGTGGAGGCTGGCCTGGAGTGAGTATTAATACACTATATCAGTGGAGGCTGGCCTGGAGTGAGTATTAATATACTATGGTCAGTGGAGGCTGGCCTGATGTAGTATTAATACACTATATCAGTGTAGGCTGGCCTGGAGTGATGTATTATTACATTATATCAGTGGAGGCTGGCCTGGAGTGAGTATTAATACACTATATCAGTGGTCTATTGGCCTGGATGATGAGTATTAATACACTATATCAGTGGAGGCTGGCCTGATGTGAGTATTAATACACTATATCAGTGGAGCCTGGCCTGATGTGAGTATTAATACACTATATCCTGGTGTAGGCTGGCCTGGAGAGGCTAGTATTAATACACTATATCAGTGGAGGCTGGCCTGGAGTGAGTATTAATACACTATATCAGTGGAGGCTGGCCTGGAGTGAGTATTAATACACTATATCAGTGGAGGCTGGCCTGGAGTGAGTATTAATACACTATATCAGTGGAGGCTGGCCTGGAGTGAGTATTAATACACTATATCAGTGGAGGCTGGCCTGGATTATGTGGAGTATTAATACACTATATCAGTGGAGGCTGGCCTGGAGTGAGTATTAATACACTATATCAGTGGAGGCTGGCCTGGAGTGAGTATTAATACACTATATCAGTGGAGGCTGGCCTGGAGTGAGTATTAATACACTATATCAGTGGAGGCTGGCCTGGAGTGAGTATTAATACACTATATCAGTGGAGGCTGGCCTGGAGTGAGTGATTAATATTCACTATATCCCTGGAGGCTGGCCTGGAGTGAGTATTAATACACTATATCAGTGGAGGCTGGCCTGGAGTGAGTATTAATACACTATATCAGTGGAGGCTGGCCTGGTAGTGAGTATTAATACACTATATCAGTGGAGGCTGGCCTGGAGTGAGTATTAATACACTATATCAGTGGAGGCTGGCCTGGAGTGAGTATTAATATACTATATCAGTGGAGGCTGGCCTGGAGTGAGTATTAATACACTATGTCAGTGGAGGCTGGCCTGGAGTGAGTATTAATACACTATATCAGGGAGGCTGGCCTGGAGTGAGTATTAAT
This sequence comes from Oncorhynchus gorbuscha, assembly GCF_021184085.1. NCBI lineage: Eukaryota > Metazoa > Chordata > Actinopteri > Salmoniformes > Salmonidae > Oncorhynchus > Oncorhynchus gorbuscha. The sequence goes on along the minus strand of NW_025745883.1, from coordinate 87,535 downwards.
ATACTATATCAGTGGAGGCTGGCCTGGAGTGAGTATTAATACACTATATCAGTGGAGAGGCTGGCCTGGAGTGGCCTGGAGTATTATTAATACACTATATCAGTGGAGGCTGGCCTATATCAGAGGCTGGCCTGGAGTATTAATACACTATATCAGTGGAGGCTGGCCTGGAGTGAGTATTAATACACTATATCAGTGGAGGCTGGCCTGGAGTGAGTATTAATACACTATATCAGTGGAGGCTGGCCTGGAAACACTATCTATCAGTGGAGGCTGGCCTGGAGTGAGTATTAATATCACACTATGATTAATACAGTGGAGGCTGGCCTGGAGTGAGTATTAATACACTATATGCAGTGGAGGCTGGCCTGGGCCTGGTGTGATTAATACAATACACTATATCAGTGGAGGCTGGCCTGGAGTAAAGAGAATTAAGACACTATATCAGTGGATGGCTGGTCCTGGAGTGAGTATTAATACACTATATCAGTGGAGGCTGGCCTGGAGTGAGTATTAATACACTATATCAGTGGAGGCTGGCCTGGAGTGAGTATTAATACACTATATCAGTGGAGGCTGGCCTGGAGTGAGTATTAATACACTATATCAGTGGAGGCTGGCCTGGAGTGAGTATTAATACACTATATCAGTGGAGGCTGGCCTGGAGTGAGTATTAATACACTATATCAGTGGAGGCTGGCCTGGAGGTGAGTATTAATACACTATATCAGTGGAGGCTGGCCTGGAGTGAGTATTAATACACTATATCAGTGGAGGCTGGCCTGGAGTGAGTATTAATACACTATATCAGTGGAGGCTGGCCTGGAGTGAGTATTAATACACTATATCAGTGGAGGCTGGCCTGGAGTGAGTATTAATACACTATATCAGTGGAGGCTGGCCTGGAGTGAGTATTAATACACTATATCAGTGGAGGCTGGCCTGGAGTGAGTATTAATACACTATCAGTGGAGGCTGGCCTGAATGAGTATTAATACACTATATCAGTGGAGGCTGGCCTGATGAGTTCCATTCTCTCCATTCCATCCATTATCAGTGGAGGCTGGCCTGGAGTGAGTATTAATAACACTATATCAGTGGAGGCTGGCCTGGACCTATTAATACACTATATCAGTGGAGGCTGGCCTGGCCTTTATTAATCCTATATCAGTGGAGAACAAACCTGGAGTGAGTATTACTTCTCCTATTCAGTGGAGGCTGGCCTGGAGTGAGTATTAATTCAGTCTATATCAGTGGAGGCTGGCCTGGAGTGAGTTTAATACACTGTTTGATGTGTTGAGCCTGGAGAGAGGGAGGGGCTTCACTCTCTGTCTGAATGGATTGAATGGAGAGAGAGGAGGGTTCACATTTCCCATGTTCTGATGTGTTGATTCTGGAGATTCCATCCTTTTGATGTGTTGAGCCTGGAGAGACAGGAACATTCCTCCTCCTCCACCTGTTTGATGTTTGAGCCTGGAGTCCTCTGCCTTTCTTCATCCTCCTCTGTTTGAGAACAAGCCTGGAGAGAGAGGAGGGGTATCACTTCTCTCCTTGATGGAGAGCCTGAGAGAAAAAAATGACCGTTTGTGTTCCAGTCTGTTTGATGTGTTGAGCCTGGAGAGAGAGGAGGGGTATCACTCTCTGTTTGATGTGTTGAGCCTGGAGAGAGAGGAGGGGCTTCACTCTCTGTTTGATGTGTTGAGCCTGGAGAGAGAGGAGGGGTATCACTCTCTGTTTGATGTGTTGAGCCTGGAGAGAGAGGAGGGGCTTCACTCTCTGTTTGATGTGTTGAGCCTGGAGAGTGAGGAGGGGTATCTCTCTCTGTTTGATGTGCTACTGGCTTCCCAATGTGTCTGTCTCCCTCTGTTTGATGTGCTACTGGCTTCCCAATGTGTCTGTCTCCCTCTGTTTGATGTGCTACTGGCTTCCCAATGTGTCTGTCTCCCTCTGTCTCTCTCTGTTTGATGTGCTACTGGCTTCCCAATGTGTCTGTCTCTCTCTGTTTGATGTGCTACTGGCTTCCCAATGTGTCTGTCTCTCTCTGTTTGATGTGCTACTGGCTTCCCAATGTGTCTGTCTCTCTCTGTTTGATGTGCTACTGGCTTCCCAATGTGTCTGTCTCTCTCTGTCTTTGATGTGTTGATGTGCTACTGGCTTCCCAATGTGTCTGTCTCTCTCTGTTTGATGTGCTACTGGCTTCCCAATGTGTCTGTCTCCCTCTGTTTGATGTGCTACTGGCTTCCCAATGTGTCTGTCTCCCTCTGTCTCTCTCTGTTTGATGTGCTACTGGCTTCCCAATGTGTCTGTCTCCCTCTGTTTGATGTGCTACTGGCTTCCCAATGTGTCTGTCTCCCTCTGTTTGATGTGCTACTGGCTTCCCAATGTGTCTGTCTCTCTCTGTTTGATGTGCTACTGGCTTCCCAATGTGTCTGTCTCCCTCTGTTTGATGTGCTACTGGCTTCCCAATGTGTCTGTCTCCATCTGTTTGATGTGCTACTGGCTTCCCAATGTGTCTGTCTCCCTCTGTTTGATGTGCTACTGGCTTCCCAATGTGTCTGTCTCCCTCTGTTTGATGTGCTACTGGCTTCCCAATGTGTCTGTCTCCCTCTGTTTGATGTGCTACTGGCTTCCCAATGTGTCTGTCTCCCTCTGTTTGATGTGCTACTGGCTTCCCAATGTGTCTGTCTCTCTCTGTTTGATGTGCTACTGGCTTCCCAATGTGTCTGTCTCTCTCTGTTTGATGTGCTACTGGCTTCCCAATGTGTCTGTCTCCCTCTGTCTCTCTCTGTTTGATGTGCTACTGGCTTCCCAATGTGTCTGTCTCTCTCTGTTTGATGTGCTACTGGCTTCCCAATGTGTCTGTCTCTCTCTGTTTGATGTGCTACTGGCTTCCCAATGTGTCTGTCTCTCTCTGTTTGATGTGCTACTGGCTTCCCAATGTGTCTGTCTCTCTCTGTTTGATGTGCTACTGGCTTCCCAATGTGTCTGTCTCTCTCTGTTTGATGTGCTACTGGCTTCCCAATGTGTCTGTCTCTCTGTTTGATGTGTCTGTTCCCAATGTGTCTGTCTCTCTGTTTGATGTGCTACTGGCTTCGACAATGTGTCTGTCTCTCTCTGTCTTTGATGTGTTGATGTTCTGGTAAACAGAAGAGGGTTAAAATAAGACAATGACAGGGTTAACTCTCTGTTTGATGTTCTGGTAAACAGAAGAGGATTAAAATAAGACAATGACAGGGTTAACTCTCTGTTTGATGTTCTGGTAAACAGAAGAGGGTTAAAATAAGACAATGACAGGGTTAACTCTCTGTTTGATGTTCTGGTAAACAGAAGAGGGTTAAAATAAGACAATGACAGGGTTAACTCTCTGTTTGATGTTCTGGTAAACAGAAGAGGGTTAAAATAAGACAATGACAGGGTTAACTCTCTGTTTGATGTTCTGGTAAACAGAAGAGGGTTAAAATAAGACAATGACAGGGTTAACTCTCTGTTTGATGTTCTGGTAAACAGAAGAGGGTTAAAATAAGACAATGACAGGGTTAACTCTCTGTTTGATGTTCTGGTAAACAGAAGAGGGTTAAAATAAGACAATGACAGGGTTAACTCTCTGTTTGATGTTCTGGTAAACAGAAGAGGGTTAAAATAAGACAATGACAGGGTTAACTCTCTGTTTGATGTTCTGGTAAACAGAAGAGGGTTAAAATAAGACAATGACAGGGTTAACTGTCTGTTTGATGTTCTGGTAAACAGAAGAGGGTTAAAATAAGACAATGACAGGGTTAACTCTCTGTTTGATGTTCTTTGAGGCAACTCTTTGAGGCCCAATTCTGCACAGTACCAGTATCCAGCCAGACCCATTGTTCTCACAGAACAGACTGACTCTGTTTGTTGGACTGTTTGACTAGTGTGTGTGTGTGTGTGTGTGTGTGTGTGTGTGTGTGTGTGTGTGTGTGTGTGTGTGTGTGTGTGTGTGTGTGTGTGTGTGAACACTGTGTGTACTGTGTTGTGTGTGTGTGTGTTGTGTGTGGTATTTACTGAGGATAATTTTATGAGTGACTCACTTCCTGTGGTGTTCAGCTGCAGGGTCCCTGGGGAACAAAAGGCTTGTGATTGTGGTTCCTTTCAAATGTGGTGTTAACAGGCCATGAATTATGAGACATGAAGAGTTGTCAGGGCTGAAGCCCAGTGGTGAGGAGTGTTTACACTGTGGTGGTGAACACTGGTTACTGGTTAGGGGTGTGTTTGTCTGAACACTGGTTACTGGTTAGGGGTGTGTTTGTCTGAACACTGGTTACTGGTTAGGGGTGTGTTTGTCTGAACACTGGTTACTGGTTAGGGGTGTGTTTGTCTGAACACTGGTTACTGGTTAGGGGTGTGTTTGTCTGAACACTGGTTACTGGTTAGGGGTGTGTTTGTCTGAACACTGGTTACTGGTTAGGGGTGTGTTTGTCTGAACACTGGTTACTGGTTAGGGGTGTGTTTGTCTGAACACTGGTTACTGGTTAGGGGTGTGTTTGTCTGAACACTGGTTACTGGTTAGGGGTGTGTTTGTCTGAACACTGGTTACTGGTCAGGGGTGTGTTTGTCTGAACACTGGTTACTGGTTAGGGGTGTGTTTGTCTGAACACTGGTTACTGGTTAGGGGTGTGTTTGTCTGAACACTGGTTACTGGTTAGGGGTGTGTTTGTCTGAACACTGGTTACTGGTTAGATGTGTGTTTGTCTGAACACTGGTTTCTGGTTAGGGGTGTGTTTGTCTGAACACTGGTTACTGGTTAGGGGTGTGTTTGTCTGAACACTGGTTACTGGTTAGGGGTGTGTTTGTCTGAACACTGGTTACTGGTTAGGGGTGTGTTTGTCTGAACACTGGTTACTGGTTAGGGGTGTGTTTGTCTGAACACTGGTTACTGGTTAGAGGTGTGTGTGTGTGTGTGTGTGTGTGTGTGTGTGTGTGTGTGTGTGTGTGTGTGTGTGTGTGTGTGTGTGTGTGTGTGTGTGTGTGTGTGTGTGTGTGTGTGTGTGTGTGTGTGTGTGTGTGTGTGTGTTCGACCCACTGAAGTACCCCCTCTCTCTATTAATTGCCATATTATGTCTATATACAGTGTTGTAACAATGTACAAATAGTTAAAGTACAAAAAGCATAATTATGGATTGTATTTACAATGGTGTTTGTTCTTCACTGGTTGCCCTTTTCTTGTGGCAACAGGTCACAAGTCTTGCTGCTGTGATGGCACACTGTGGAATTTCACCCAGTAGATATGGGAGTTTATTGGGTTTGGTTTCTAAGTCTGTCTGTCTGTCTGTCTGTCTGTCTGTCTGTCTGTCTGTCTGTCTGTCTGTCTGTCTGTCTGTCTGTCTGTCTGTCTGTCTGTCTGTCTGTCTGTCTGTCTGTCTGTCTGTCTGTCTGTCTGTGTCTGTGTGTCTGTGTGTCTGTGTGTCTGTGTGTCTGTGTGTCTGTGTGTCTCTGTGTCTCTGTGTCTCTGTGTAACAGGAGCCCAGCGGATGAAGAGGGGGTCCATGACTCCTTTAACCAGCTGATAGAGGATCAGAGACAGGAAGCCTTGGAGCTGCAGGAACTACAGAGAGACCTGGACGAGGAGGAACGAGGTAGTGTGTGACTGGGTATAAGAGAGAGAGACCTGGACGAGGAGGAACGAGGTAGTGTGTGACTGGGTATAAGAGAGAGAGACCTGGACGAGGAGGAACGAGGTAGTGTGTGACTGGGTATAAGAGAGAGAGACCTGGACGAGGAGGAACGAGGTAGTGTGTGACTGTGTATAAGAGAGAGAGACCTGGACGAGGAGGAACGAGGTAGTGTGTGACTGGGTATAAGAGAGAGAGACCTGGATGAGGAGGAATGAGGTAGTGTGTGACTGGGTATAAGAGAGAGACCTGGACGAGGAGGAACGAGGTAGTGTGTGACTGGGTATAAGAGAGAGAGAGACCTAGTGTTAGAGTGGTGTGTGACTGTGTATAAGAGAGAGACCTGGACGAGGAGGAACGAGGTAGTGTGTGACTGGGTATAAGAGAGAGAGAGACCTAGTGTTAGAGTGGTGTGTGACTGTGTATAAGAGAGAGACCTGGACGAGGAGGAACGAGGTAGTGTGTGACTGGGTATAAGAGAGAGAGAGACCTAGTGTTAGAGTGTGTGTGTGTGACTGTGTATAAGAGAGAGAGAGAGACCTAGTGTTAGTGTGGTGTGTGACTGTGTATAAGAGAGAGACCTGGACGAGGAGGAACGAGGTAGTGTGTGACTGGGTATAAGAGAGAGAGAGACCTAGTGTTAGAGTGTGTGTGTGTGTGTGACTGGGTATAAGAGAGAGAGAGAGACCTAGTGTTAGTGTGGTGTGTGACTGTGTATAAGAGAGAGAGACCTAGTGTTAGTGTGGTGTGTGTGACTGTGTATAAGAGAGAGAGACCTAGTGTTAGTGTGGTGTGTGTGACTGTGTATAAGAGAGAGAGACCTAGTGTTAGTGTGGTGTGTGTGTGACTGTGTATAAGAGAGAGAGACCTAGTGTTAGTGTGGTGTGTGACTGTGTATAAGAGAGAGAGACCTAGTGTTAGTGTGGTGTGTGACTGTGTATAAGAGAGAGAGACCTAGTGTTAGTGTGGTGTGTGACTGTGTATAAGAGAGAGAGACCTAGTGTTAGTGTGTGGTGTGTGACTGTGTATAAGAGAGAGACCTAGAGACCTAGTGTTAGTGTGGTGTGTGTGTGACTGTGTATAAGAGAGAGAGACCTAGTGTTAGTGTGGTGTGTGACTGTGTATAAGAGAGAGAGACCTAGTGTTAGTGTGGTGTGTGACTGTGTATAAGAGAGAGAGACCTAGTGTTAGAGTGGTGTGTGTGTGACTGTGTATAAGAGAGAGAGACCTAGTGTTAGAGTGTGGTGTGTGTGTGACTGTGTATAAGAGAGAGAGACCTAGTGTTAGTGTGGTGTGTGTGTGACTGTGTATAAGAGAGAGAGACCTAGTGTTAGTGTGGTGTGTGACTGTGTATAAGAGAGAGAGACCTAGTGTTAGTGTGTGTGTGTGACTGTGTATAAGAGAGAGAGACCTAGTGTTAGTGTGGTGTGTGACTGTGTATAAGAGAGAGAGACCTAGTGTTAGTGTGGTGTGTGTGACTGTGTATAAGAGAGAGAGACCTAGTGTTAGTGTGGTGTGTGACTGTGTATAAGAGAGAGAGACCTAGTGTTAGTGTGGTGTGTGACTGTGTATAAGAGAGAGAGACCTAGTGTTAGTGTGGTGTGTGTGTGACTGTGTATAAGAGAGAGAGACATTACATTACATTTAAGTCATTTAGCAGACGCTCTTGTTAGTGTGGTGTGTGACTGTGTATAAGAGAGAGAGACCTAGTGTTAGTGTGGTGTGTGTGACTGTGTATAAGAGAGAGAGACCTAGTGTTAGTGTGGTGTGTGACTGTGTATAAGACTGTGTTATGTGGTGTGTGTGACTGTGTATAAGAGAGAGAGACCTAGTGTTAGAGTGGTGTGTGACTGTGTATAAGAGAGAGAGACCTAGTGTTAGTGTGGTGTGTGACTGTGTATAAGAGAGAGAGACCTAGTGTTAGTGTGGTGTGTGACTGTGTATAAGAGAGAGAGACCTAGTGTTAGTGTTACTGTGTGAGAGAGACCTGTGTGTGTGGTGTGTGACTGTGTATAAGAGAGAGAGACCTAGTGTTAGTGTGGTGTGTGTGACTGTGTATAAGAGAGAGAGACCTAGTGTTAGTGTGGTGTGTGTGTGACTGTGTATAAGAGAGAGAGACCTAGTGTTAGTGTGTGGTGTGTGTGACTGTGTATAAGAGAGAGAGACCTAGTGTTAGTGTGGTGTGTGACTGTGTATAAGAGAGAGAGACCTAGTGTTAGTGTGGTGTGTGACTGTGTATAAGAGAGAGAGACCTAGTGTTAGAGTGTGTGACTGTGTATAAGAGAGAGAGACCTAGTGTTAGTGTGGTGTGTGTGTGACTGTGTATAAGAGAGAGAGACCTAGTGTTAGAGTGGTGTGTGACTGTGTATAAGAGAGAGAGACCTAGTGTTAGAGTGGTGTGTGTGTATAAGAGAGAGAGACCTAGTGTTAGAGTGTGTGACTGTGTATAAGAGAGAGAGACCTAGTGTTAGTGTGGTGTGTGTGTGACTGTGTATAAGAGAGAGAGACCTAGTGTTAGAGTGGTGTGTGTGTATACACAGACGTAAACGTCATACTCTCCTTCCTCCAGACAGTGTAGCGTACCTGTCCAGCCCTGGTCAGGAGATATGGCGTGGGAGCGCGGGGAGGGGTGAGGAGGAAGGGGGGGGACAGTTAGACCCCCTTCTAGAGGAACGCTGGTCCTCCGCCACCCTCAAAGTCCTCTCCTCCATGCCCAGCCGCACCATCGGTAAGTCACCCCTACGACACCCTTATGACATACTTATGGCACCTCTACGACACCCTTATGACATACTTATGGCACCTCTACGACAACTTTATGACATACTTGTGGCACCTCTACGACACCCTTATGACATACTTATGGCACCTCTACGACACCCCCATGACAGTCTTAAGATGGCTGTATGGACACCTAGTGTTTCTTCTGTTCACGCTTCATGAGAGAGAGAGAGAGAGAGAGAGAGAGAGAGAGAGAGAGAGAGAGAGAGAGAGAGAGAGAGAGAGAGAGAGAGAGAGAGAGAGAGAGAGAGAGAGAGAGAGAGAGAGAGAGAGAGAGAGAGAGAGAGAGAGAGAGAGAGAGAGAGGTAGTTTCAGAAGTCTAAACTATTTCTGCCGTTGTCATGTGACTGTTAGTTCCTCTAGCTAGCAGGTGCACCAGCCAGCCAGCCAGCCACTATCAACACATCAACAGATACTGTATCTAACACAATGGCTCTAAATACACCATGGCACAAACCATGTCCCTCTACAAGACATAGTTTAGGAATCGTGTATCTACACACCTTCCCTCACACCCCTCTTAACGGAGGTGCTGTCATCTCTCAGTGGAGGTGCTGTCATCTCTCAGTACTAGACCCTGATAACTTCCTCTCCTCTCTCTAGGTCGTAGTGGAGGTGCTGTCATCTCTCAGTACTAGACCCTGTTAACTTCCTGTCCTCTCTCTAGGTCGTAGTCGAGGTGCTGTCATCTCTTAGTCGAGGTGCTGTCATCTCTCAGTACTTTAACAGGACCCTGTTAACTTACTCTCCTCTCTCTAGGTCGTAGTGGAGGTGCTGTCATCTCTTAGTGGAGGTGCTGTCATCTCTCAGTACTAGACCCTGTTAACTTCCTCTCCTCTCTCTAGGTCGTAGTGGAGGTGCTGTCATCTCTCAGGACTAGACCCTGATAACTTCCTCTCCTCTCTCTAGGTCGTAGTCGAGGTGCTGTCATCTCTTAGTGGAGGTGCTGTTATCTCTCAGTACTAGACCCTGATAACTTCCTCTCCTCTCTCTAGGTCGTAGTGGAGGTGCTGTCATCTCTCAGTACAATAAAAGGACCCTGTTAACTTCCTGTCCTCTCTCTGGGTCGTAGTCGAGGTGCTGTCATCTCTCAGTACTAGACCCTGTTAACTTCCTCTCCTCTCTCTAGGTCGTAGTCGAGGTGCTGTCATCTCTTAGTCGAGGTGCTGTCATCTCTCAGTACTAGACCCTGTTAACTCCCTGTCCTCTCTCTAGGTCGTAGTCGAGGTGCTGTCATCTATCAGTACTAGACCCTGTTAACTTCCTCTCCTCTCTCTAGGTCGTAGTGGAGGTGCTGTCATCTCTCAGTACTAGACCCTGTTAACTTCCTCTCCTCTCTCTAGGTCGTAGTGGAGGTGCTGTCATCTCTCAGTACTAGACCCTGTTAACTTCCTCTCCTCTATCTAGGTCGTAGTCGAGGTGCTGTCATCTCTCAGTACTAGACCCTGTTAACTTCCTGTCCTCTCTCTAGGTCGTAGTCGAGGTGCTGTCATCTATCAGTACTAGACCCTGTTAACTTCCTCTCCTCTCTCTAGGTCGTAGTGGAGGTGCTGTCATCTCTCAGTACTAGACCCTGTTAACTTCCTCTCCTCTCTCTAGGTCGTAGTGGAGGTGCTGTCATCTCTCAGTACTAGACCCTGTTAACTTCCTCTCCTCTCTCTAGGTCGTAGTCGAGGTGCTGTCATCTCTTAGTGGAGGTGCTGTCATCTCTCAGTACTAGACCCTGTTAACTTCCTCTCCTTTCTCTAGGTCGTAGTGGAGGTGCTGTCATCTCTCAGTACTAGACCCTGTTAACTTCCTCTCCTTTCTCTAGGTCGTAGTGGAGGTGCTGTCATCTCTCAGTACTAGACCCTGTTAACTTCCTCTCCTCTCTCTAGGTCGTAGTCGAGGTGCTGTCATCTCTTAGTGGAGGTGCTGTCATCTCTCAGTACTAGACCCTGTTCACTTCCTCTCCTCTCTCTAGGTCGTAGTGGAGGTGCTGTCATCTATCAGTACTAGACCTTGTTAACTTCCTGTCCTCTCTCTAGGTCATAGTCGAGGTGCTGTCATCTCTTAGTCGAGGTGCTGTCATCTCTCAATACTATAACAGGACCCTGTTAACTTCCTCTCCTCTCTCTATGTCGTAGTCGAGGTGCTGTCATCTCTTAGTCGAGGTGCTGTCATCTCTTAATACTATAACAGGACCCTGTTAACTTCCTCTCCTCTGTCTATGTCGTAGCGGAGGTGCTGTCATCTCTCAATACTATAACAGGACCCTGTTAACTTCCTCTCCTTTCTCTATGTCGTAGTGGAGGTGCTGTCATCTCTCAGTACTAGACCCTGTTAACTTCCTCTCCTCTCTCTAGGTCGTAGTGGAGGTGCTGTCATCTCTCAGTACTAGAACCTGTTAACTTCCTCTCCTCTCTCTAGGTCGTAGTCGAGGTGCTGTCATCTCTCAGTACTAGACCCTGTTAACTTCCTCTCCTCTCTCTAGGTCGTAGTCGAGGTGCTATCATCTCTCAGTACTATAACAGGACCATGAAGTTGAGAAGACGCAGACAGAGCAGGCCTTCCATAAAGGACTTTTCCCGCTCCGCACGGCCCAGTATCCGTGGTTACGGCATGGAGACAGACTGCATGGAGACCGAGGGCGTGGAAGAGGAGGGTGAGGTCACTCATTTAAACGTTACACACGCACTGAAATACCGACCTTTTTGCTGTTGTAATGATGTCATAACCTACGCATAACTAATGTGTCTGTCTCTGTCCGTCTCTGTTGCGCTGCAGGGCGTAAGCGTGACCAACTGGTCAACAACCTTCAGAACCTCTCTCTGAGTGACCGGGTCAGGATGCTGCGAGCCATGCCTCTCTCTGTGGCAGAGAAGAGTGAACTAAGGTATCTATAGTCCTCTACCATCCTGCTGTCCATATCTCTCTCTCTTTCTCATCCCTCTATCCTGCTGTCCATATCTCTCTCTTTCTCATCCCTCTATTCTGCTGTCCATATCTCTCTCTTTCTCCATCCCTCTATCCTGCTGTCCATATCTCTCTCTCTTTCTCCATCCCTATATCCTGCTGTCCATCTCTCTCTTTCTCATCCCTCTATCCTGCTATCCATCTCTCTCTTTCTCATCCCTCTATCCTGCTGTCCATATCTCTCTCTCTTTCTCATCCCTCTATCCTGCTCTCCATCTCTCTCTCTTTCTCCATCCTGATGTCCATATCTCTCTCTCTTTCTCCATCCCTCTATCCTGCTGTCCATATCTCTTTCTCTTTCTCATCCCTCTATCCTGCTGTCCATCTCTCTCTCTCTTTCTCCATCCCTATATCCTGCTGTCCATCTCTCTCTTTCTCATCCCTCTATCCTGCTCTCAATCTCTCTCTTTCTCATCCCTCTATCCTGATGTCCATCTCTCTCTTTCTCCATCCCTCTATCCTGCTGTCCATCTCTCTCTCTTTTTCATCCCTCTATCCTGCTGTCCATATCTCTCTCTTTCTCATCCCTCTATTCTGCTGTCCATATCTCTCTCTTTCTCCATCCCTCTATCCTGCTGTCCATATATCTCTCTCTTTCTCCATCCCTATATCCTGCTGTCCATCTCTCTCTTTCTCATCCCTCTATCCTGCTATCCATCTCTCTCTTTCTCATCCCTCTATCCTGCTATCCATCTCTCTCTTTCTCATCCCTCTATCCTGATGTCCATCTCTCTCTTTCTCATCCCTCTATCCTGATGTCCATCTCTCTCTTTCTCATCCCTCTATCCTGATGTCCATCTCTCTTTCTCATCCCTCTATCCTGATGTCCATCTCTCTCTTTCTCATCCCTCTATCCTGATGTCCATCTCTCTCTTTCTCATCCCTCTATCCTGCTGTCCATCTCTCTCTTTCTCATCCCTCTATCCTGCTGTCCATCTCTCTCTTTCTCATCCCTCTATCCTGATGTCCATCATCTCTCTTTCTCCCTCCATCCTCTCTTTCTCCATCCTGATGTCCATCTCTCTCTTTCTCATCCCTCTATCCTGCTGTCCACATCTCTCTCTCTCTTTCTCCATCCCTCTATCCTGATGTCCATCTCTCTCTTTCTCCATCCCTCTATCCTGCTGTCCATATCTCTCTCTCTCTTTCTCCATCCCTCTATCCTGCTGTTCATCTCTCTCTTTCTCATCCCTCTATCCTGATGTCCATCTCTCTCTTTCTCATCCCTCTATCCTGCTGTCCACATCTCTCTCTCTCTTTCTCCATCCCTCTATCCTGATGTCCATCTCTCTCTTTCTCCATCCCTCTATCCTGCTGTCCATATCTCTCTCTCTCTTTCTCCATCCCTCTATCCTGCTGTTCATCTCTCTGTCTATTTCTCATCTCTCTCAATCAATTCAATCAATTCATCAATTCAATTCAAGGGCTTTATTGGCTTGGGAAACACATGTTAGCATTGTCAAAGCAAGTGAAGTAGATAATAATAAGTTAAATCAACAAAAATGAACAGTAAACATTACACTCACAGACGTATCTCTCTCTCTCCTCCCTGCAGCTCTATCAATAGGTCTCTTCCATAAGTGAGTGATGGAGGAATAGAGTATCATCTTGTAACCACCTCCCCCCTCTCTCCCCCATCCCTCTCTCCTCTCCTCCCTCTCTCCCCCATCCCCCTCTCTCCCCCATGCCTCTCTCTCCTCATCCCTCTCTCCCCCATCCCTCTCTCCCCCATCCCTCTCTCCTCTCCTCCCTCTCTCCCCATCCCTCTCTCCTCTCCTCCCTCTCTCCCCCATGCCTCTCTCTCCTCCCCCTCTCTCCCCATCCCTCTCTCTCCCCCATCCCCCTCTCTCCCCCATCCCTCTCTCCCCCATCCCTCTCTCTCCCCCCCCTCTCCCCCTATCCCTTTCTCCCACCATCCCTCTCTCTCCCCTCCTCCCTCTCTCTCTTCTCCCCCAATCCCTCTCTCCCCCATCCCTCTCTCTCTCCTCCCCTCTCTCTCCCCCCCTCTCTCCCCATCTCTCTCTCTCCCCCATCCCTCTCTCTCTTCCCCCTCTCTCCCCCATCCCTCTCTCCCCTATCCCTATCCCTCTCTCTCCTCCCCCTCTCTCCCCCTATCCCTTTCTCCCACCATCCCTCTCTCTCCTCCCTCTCTCTCTTCTCCCCCTCTCTCCCCATCTCTCTCTCTCCCCCATCCCTCTCTCTCTTCCCCCCTCTCTCCCCCATCCCTCTCTCCCCTATCCCTATCCCTCTCTCTCCTCCCCCTCTCTCCCCTCCTCCCTCTCTCCCCCCATCCCTCTCTCTCTCCAGGAGGTTGGCTGACAGGAAGGGTCAACGCTCCAATCACAGTCAGATCCCCTGTTGCAGCCAGATCAAATATCACATCATCATCGTAAGTCACACAGTCAGATCTCCTGCTCCAACATTACATTGGTCCAGTTTCTGATACGTTTCAGGCGTCCACCACGTCATGCACTCTGCAGCTGGCCATCAGACTGCTGGATCATGTGATGTGGTTGTTATCTGACATGTTGAACACCTATCCAGGCCTCAGCTGATCTGTCTAGACAGCAGTCATGGTGTTTGTCTTGGTTTCTGTGGGTGTCAGGGGTTTACAGCTGTGGTCTCCCAGCGGTCGTGACAGACAGACAGACAGACAGACAGACAGACAGACAGACAGACAGACAGACAGACAGACAGACAGACAGACAGACAGACAGACAGACAGACAGACAGACAGACAGACAGACAGACAGACAGACAGACAGACAGACAGACAGACGTATGTCATGTTGGTGGGTGTTTCCTGTAGCTGTGTATCGCAATCTACTGATGGTGTTCTAGTCCTCTTGTCCAGGACTTAATGTCCCTGTGAGGGTGAATCGTACGGTCCATTCTCTTAGACTAGGCCCTGCTCATTATGGGTGAATCGTACGGTCCATTCTCTTAGACTAGGCCCTGCTCATTATGGGTGAGACATTTTTAGTTAATGAGGAAACAGAGTTAATGAGGAAACAGAATGTGTGTCCTCTAATTCTCTTTTCAATGGGTTAGTATGTGAACCAAACACTACTGTAGTTGACACTGACTCTCTCTTCCCCTCCAGGCTCTGAGACATAGCTGGTCCAGTTGTCTCTCCTTCCTCCACTCCCTACAGCTGTGGCAGGTAAGGCTGACTCTCTCTCTCCTCTAATCTCTCTTTCTCTCTCTCTTAGTATGTGAACTCAAACACTACTGTCTCTCTCTCTCTGACTCTGACTCCCTCTCTCTTCTCCTGTCTCCAGGTCTCTGAGACTTTCTCTGTCTGGTCCAGTTGTCTCTCTCTCTCTCTCTCCTCTCTCTCCCTCTTTCTCTCTCTCTCTTTCTGTCTCTCTCTCTGTCTGTCTCTCTGTCTCTCTCTCTCTCTGTCTCTCTCTCTCTCTCTCTGTCTCTCTCTCTCTCTCTCTCTCTCTCTCTCTCTCTCTCTCTGTCTCTCTCTCTCTGTCTCTCACACTCTTTCTCACCATCTCTGTTCCTCTTCCTCAGGTGGCGCTGAAGAGGGTGAGCGGTCGTTTCGGCACCGACGTCCTCTCTTACTTCCTGTTCGTCAAGACCCTCCTCTTCTTCAACATCTTCCTGTTCCTGGTCACGGGTTTGTTGCTGGCCGTGCCCCAGGCAGTACAC